>NC_092324.1:45709848-46012878 GCF_036785885.1 Coffea arabica | reverse complement strand
TTTCATCAAGTAAACATACACATATCTTGAATAATCATCAATGAATGTGATGAAATACTTATTTCCTCCTCTTGTTAGAAACCCATTAAATTCACAAACGTCAGAATGAACAAGATCCAACAATTCATTGTTTCTTTCTGCTTTAGGAAAAGGTAATCTGGTCATTTTTGCTTGTATGCATGTTTCACACCTTTTTTCAACATTATCTTTGAACGAAATTAGCCCATGTTTAGACATAAACTGCAAAGTTTTATGATTAGTATGCGCTAATCTACCATGCCAAAGAGAATATGAAGCATCAACAATATACACAGAAACATTATTTTTATTGATACATAACTTGAACATTCCATCACAAGAGTATCCCTTGCCTACAAATACACCATTCAAAGAGAAGATAAGCTTATTAGACTCTATTACAGCCTTTAGCCCCTTTTTGTTTAAGGCATCAGCCGACACAAGATTTTTCCTAATTTCTGGAACATGAAGTACATTGGCCAGTATAACAGATTCTATTTGCTTCTTTTGAAGATTTCTGGTATCTTCTTCAATACGCAAATGTTTTAAAATCTGATCTGTAGTGAATGATTCAGTAGTATGGAGCAACTTTTTCTTATAGTCATTCCAACTAGTTGGAAGTTTGGCTATAATTGCTCCAACTTGCAAGGATTCAGATATCTCCACTTTCAGATCATGTAACTTAGACACAATCACTTGGAGATCATGAATCTGATCCATAAGAGAAGAATTCTCAATGATACGAAAATCAAAATATTGCATAATCAGAAATTTATCCGCACCTTGTTTCATCGTATTATACTTGTATTCCAGCGCATTCCAGATTTCCTTTGGCGACTTGACTGCAGTATATAGATCATACAAGCGGTCAGAAAGAGTGTTCATGATGTGTCCTCTGCACAGCAACTCGTCCTCTGCGCGTTTCCTGTGTTGTGCCTTGACTTCATCAGAATCACCATCTTTAGGTTCTGGAATTTCAGGAAGAGAAGGATCCAAAACGTAAGCAATCTTCAAAGCCGTCAGGAAAAACATCATCTTATCCTTCCAACGGGAGAAGTTAGTGCCGTCGAATCTGTCCAACTTCACGAAGTCCTGATTCATCACTTTGAACGCAGATTCAGAACTTGACTCCATTGTTGATAATAACACCTTAAGATTGTTATTAAACTGTAGTAAAGAACAAAACTATACTAGACAAATACAGAGACTTTGAGGCGTGAAAGCACTTTCCTTAAGGTGTTATTTGCCTCTATTAGACAAATTACCTCTAGGATACAACAAAGTCTAAGAACTATCAAATGAAAAGTAAAAGTGATTTAATTCTGTCGAAATCCTACTATTTAAAAGGATTGAAGCACCTATTCAAGGCACTATCAGAGGATGCAATCTTTATTGAATAGGCGTTTGGGTAGTTAGCCAATTAACAGATATGTCTGCAAAATGTAACCGCCAACCGCCATTAACTACCTCTGATTGACACCCTTTCAGAAAGCCCCAAGGTGCCCCAAGTGCCCAAGTGCCCTTGTCAAGATTTTATATATCTTGAAATAAGTTTCCCACCAAACTTTCCCTCCAAACTATTATCTTGGAACAAGTTTGTAAAGGAATAGGACAATGACTCATATATAGGCAACATGCACTTTATCCTCTTTCAATGTGGGACAATGGATTTCAACATACTCATTACAAACTATTACCAACAATCCCCCACTTAGTTTGTAATGAAATCAAATCAGCACTCATATTATCTTGCATAGAGAAAGGTGTTTGTGAACTTAAACCCTTCTCTTAGTGTAAATATTTCACTTGTTCTAACAAGTTATGGTGGCTACATTGCTTAAACCATAACTTTAAAGTTAAAACAGAAATAGCACACACAAGATTATACCTTTTCGGAGAATAGTTCACGAAATGATTTTAGCACTTTTACTGGCCGTGTGCTCCATCCTAGATTCATGATCATTTACAAAAGAAAACCCCCACTTTTGCTGGGAGCGGCACCACTCCCATGATCATATAGGTGAAGTACATTTCTAGCCTTTATTACCAAGGCACTATGAAACCATATTTAACTTCATTAAGAGTATGATACTCAGCCTCTTATGTATCAAACTGCACTAGTACCTTGGAATGGTATGATACAATTTCTAGTGCTCACAACCACTTATTAGTAACTTGTTATTACCCTTTAAACCTTTCACCTAGTGTTAGTGCTAGAAGAGAGGTTGGGTTACCATTACTAGTGGTTTTAGACAATGGGTTTTAACCCCATTCCCAATGACGTTGCTTTCACTACATCTCTTGAGAGAGCTTTAGTGAATGGATCCGCCAAATTGTTGAATGATCTAACATACACTACTGTGACTATGCCATCATTCAATAATTGTCTGACATATTCATGTCTTAGACTTATATGTCTAGATTTGCCGTTATATATTCTATTTAACGCTCTAGACATAGTGGCTTCGCTATCACAATGCAAAGAAATGGCTGGCATCGGGTTTGGCCACAACTCGATGTCTAACAGTAAGTTTCTTAGCCATTCGGCCTCTTTGCATGCAGCTGCTAAGGCTACAAACTCAGCCTCCATGGTGGAATGAGTTATGACTGTTTGTTTCTTTGATGCCCAAGAAACAGCTCCTCCACCCAACATAAAAATCCATCCAGAAGTAGACACTTTGTCACATACACTGGTTACCCAACTTGCATCGGAATAACCTTCAAGTACAACCGGAAATTTGTTATAGGAAAGCTCTAAATCTTTTGTCCTTTTAAGATATCCAAGCACTCTACCTATAGCTTTCCAATGCTCTATACCAGGATTCTTAGTGTATCTAGCGAGTCTACAAACTGCATATGAAATATCTGGCCTAGTACAATGTGTAGCATACATTAGGCTACCAATTGCACTAGCATACTCTAATTGAGCAATTGGCTTTCCAGAATTTTCAAACAACTTAAAGTTAGGATCATAAGGAGTGCTTACTTCTTTTATCTTCAAATGTTGATACTTGTTCAAAACTTTCTCAACATAATGAGATTGACTTAAAGAATAGCCCCCACTATGTCTCTTAACTTTAATTCCTAAGATAGTATCTACTTCTCCAAGATCTTTCATCTTGAATATAGAAGACAAATACTTCTTAGTTTCTTCAACGCCTTTGTAATTAGTACCAATAATTAGCATGTCATCTACATATAGACAGATTATCACACCATACTCTCTAGTAAACTTGGAATAAATACACTTATCAGCATTATTATATTTAAAACCATTAGAGAGTATAGCAGATTCAAACTTTTGATGCCACTGTTTAGGCGCTTGTTTTAGACCATACAAAGACCTTGTTAGTTTGCAAACTTTCTTTTCATTCCCTGGTAGAACAAAACCTTCTGGTTGATCCATATACACCTCTTCATTTAAGTCACCATTTAAAAAGGCCGTTTTCACATCCATCTGATGTACACACAAATCAAACATTGAAGCCAATGCTAATAGTACTCTTATAGATGTAATTCTAGCCACTGGTGCATAAGTATCAAAATAATCGATTCCCTCCTTTTGCCTAAATCCTTTTGCTACTAATCTTGCCTTGAAAGTTTGTACAGATCCATCAGTAGCATATTTCTTTCGAAATACCCACTTACAGCCAATTGGTTTAGAACCCGGAGGCAAATCAACTAGGATCCAAGTATTATTACTTAATAATGAATCCATTTCATCATTAATTGCCTCTCTCCAAAACGATGCATCTCTCGATTTCATAGCTTCACTAAAAGTTTTAGGGTCATCTTCTACAGTTAACAAGATAGGAATCTTGTCAAGTAGAAACTGTCTATCGCCTTCAACTAGGAAAACAATAGCTTGTGAATCTATAAAATCAGAGGATAAATGTTTTTCTTTCCGTTGCCTTTGACTCCTCCTTAACTCACTTGGAATGTCCCCTGCATTCCTTTTATTATTATTGGAGGGTCTAGCATTGGAAACAGGCGGTGGCTCTTGGCTTGGATCTGTACTCATTGTCGAATTATAAAGAAATTTATCTTCTAAAAATTCGACATCTCTAGATTCCACAATGACGTTAGAATCTAAATCTAGCAACCGATATGCTTTTGAATTTTCAGCATAGCCTACAAACACACTTTTAAGTGCTCGAGGTCCCAATTTTGTCCTTTTATGATCAGGGACTCTATAAAAGGCTATACAACCCCAAACTCGAAAATACTTCAAGTTTGGTTTTCTACCTTTCCATAATTCATATGGTGATACCTTCGATTTAAGCGAAGTTACTCGATTATGTATGTGACAAGCAGCCAGTAAGGCCTCTCCCCACAAATTTTTAGGCAGTCCAGAACTTATAATCATGGCATTTACCATATTTCCTAAAGTTCTATTTTTCCTTTCTGCCAAACCATTTTGTTGCGGAGTATAAGGTGCACTAGTTTGGTGCATAATTCCATTTTCTTCACAAAATTGAGAAAAATCAGCAGGGAGATATTCCCCACCTCTATCATTCCTCAAAATTTTAACCTTCTTTCCTAGTTGATTTTCCACCAGATTTTTGTAACACTTAAACATATGAAATGACTCATCTTTCGTTTTCATCAAGTAAACATACACATATCTTGAATAATCATCAATGAATGTGATGAAATACTTATTTCCTCCTCTTGTTAGAAACCCATTAAATTCACAAACGTCAGAATGAACAAGATCCAACAATTCATTGTTTCTTTCTGCTTTAGGAAAAGGTAATCTGGTCATTTTTGCTTGTATGCATGTTTCACACCTTTTTTCAACATTATCTTTGAACGAAATTAGCCCATGTTTAGACATAAACTGCAAAGTTTTATGATTAGTATGCGCTAATCTACCATGCCAAAGAGAATATGAAGCATCAACAATATACACAGAAACATTATTTTTATTGATACATAACTTGAACATTCCATCACAAGAGTATCCCTTGCCTACAAATACACCATTCAAAGAGAAGATAAGCTTATTAGACTCTATTACAGCCTTTAGCCCCTTTTTGTTTAAGGCATCAGCCGACACAAGATTTTTCCTAATTTCTGGAACATGAAGTACATTGGCCAGTATAAGTTTCTTTCCGGAAGTAAACTGCAAGTCTACACTTCCTATGCCAATGACCTTTGCTGTATCATGGTTTCCCATCAATACTTTATGACCATCAGGAACTTCTTCATAAGTCTTGAATTGGGACTTATCATTACAAACATGCACGGTGGCACCAGAATCATACCACCAGTCACACGATTTGGTTGCAGCAGCCACATACAACTCAGAAATCATGCCAATGTTCCAATGCGAAATCATTGCAACAATCTCAGCAACATCTTGTTCAACCAGATTTGCATTTTTGGCATTGTCTTTCTTTTGCTTTTTGTTGCTATCTGCTTTGCACTCACGCTTGTAATGTCCCTTCTTGCCGCACTTATAGCAGATTCTATTCTTCTTCTTGTCCTTAGATGTACTTGCATCTGGAGACTTTCTTTTGGAACCAGAAAAATTCTGTGAATTCTTCTCACTTAAAGCATTCACTTTGACATCAGATTCTATTTGCTTCTTTTGAAGATTTCTGGTATCTTCTTCAATACGCAAATGTTTTAAAATCTGATCTGTAGTGAATGATTCAGTAGTATGGAGCAACTTTTTCTTATAGTCATTCCAACTAGTTGGAAGTTTGGCTATAATTGCTCCAACTTGCAAGGATTCAGATATCTCCACTTTCAGATCATGTAACTTAGACACAATCACTTGGAGATCATGAATCTGATCCATAAGAGAAGAATTCTCAATGATACGAAAATCAAAATATTGCATAATCAGAAATTTATCCGCACCTTGTTTCATCGTATTATACTTGTATTCCAGCGCATTCCAGATTTCCTTTGGCGACTTGACTGCAGTATATAGATCATACAAGCGGTCAGAAAGAGTGTTCATGATGTGTCCTCTGCACAGCAACTCGTCCTCTGCGCGTTTCCTGTGTTGTGCCTTGACTTCATCAGAATCACCATCTTTAGGTTCTGGAATTTCAGGAAGAGAAGGATCCAAAACGTAAGCAATCTTCAAAGCCGTCAGGAAAAACATCATCTTATCCTTCCAACGGGAGAAGTTAGTGCCGTCGAATCTGTCCAACTTCACGAAGTCCTGATTCATCACTTTGAACGCAGATTCAGAACTTGACTCCATTGTTGATAATAACACCTTAAGATTGTTATTAAACTGTAGTAAAGAACAAAACTATACTAGACAAATACAGAGACTTTGAGGCGTGAAAGCACTTTCCTTAAGGTGTTATTTGCCTCTATTAGACAAATTACCTCTAGGATACAACAAAGTCTAAGAACTATCAAATGAAAAGTAAAAGTGATTTAATTCTGTCGAAATCCTACTATTTAAAAGGATTGAAGCACCTATTCAAGGCACTATCAGAGGATGCAATCTTTATTGAATAGGCGTTTGGGTAGTTAGCCAATTAACAGATATGTCTGCAAAATGTAACCGCCAACCGCCATTAACTACCTCTGATTGACACCCTTTCAGAAAGCCCCAAGGTGCCCCAAGTGCCCAAGTGCCCTTGTCAAGATTTTATATATCTTGAAATAAGTTTCCCACCAAACTTTCCCTCCAAACTATTATCTTGGAACAAGTTTGTAAAGGAATAGGACAATGACTCATATATAGGCAACATGCACTTTATCCTCTTTCAATGTGGGACAATGGATTTCAACATACTCATTACAAACTATTACCAACAATCCCCCACTTAGTTTGTAATGAAATCAAATCAGCACTCATATTATCTTGCATAGAGAAAGGTGTTTGTGAACTTAAACCCTTCTCTTAGTGTAAATATTTCACTTGTTCTAACAAGTTATGGTGGCTACATTGCTTAAACCATAACTTTAAAGTTAAAACAGAAATAGCACACACAAGATTATACCTTTTCGGAGAATAGTTCACGAAATGATTTTAGCACTTTTACTGGCCGTGTGCTCCATCCTAGATTCATGATCATTTACAAAAGAAAACCCCCACTTTTGCTGGGAGCGGCACCACTCCCATGATCATATAGGTGAAGTACATTTCTAGCCTTTATTACCAAGGCACTATGAAACCATATTTAACTTCATTAAGAGTATGATACTCAGCCTCTTATGTATCAAACTGCACTAGTACCTTGGAATGGTATGATACAATTTCTAGTGCTCACAACCACTTATTAGTAACTTGTTATTACCCTTTAAACCTTTCACCTAGTGTTAGTGCTAGAAGAGAGGTTGGGTTACCATTACTAGTGGTTTTAGACAATGGGTTTTAACCCCATTCCCAATGACGTTGCTTTCACTACATCTCTTGAGAGAGCTTTAGTGAATGGATCCGCCAAATTGTTGAATGATCTAACATACACTACTGTGACTATGCCATCATTCAATAATTGTCTGACATATTCATGTCTTAGACTTATATGTCTAGATTTGCCGTTATATATTCTATTTAACGCTCTAGACATAGTGGCTTCGCTATCACAATGCAAAGAAATGGCTGGCATCGGGTTTGGCCACAACTCGATGTCTAACAGTAAGTTTCTTAGCCATTCGGCCTCTTTGCATGCAGCTGCTAAGGCTACAAACTCAGCCTCCATGGTGGAATGAGTTATGACTGTTTGTTTCTTTGATGCCCAAGAAACAGCTCCTCCACCCAACATAAAAATCCATCCAGAAGTAGACACTTTGTCACATACACTGGTTACCCAACTTGCATCGGAATAACCTTCAAGTACAACCGGAAATTTGTTATAGGAAAGCTCTAAATCTTTTGTCCTTTTAAGATATCCAAGCACTCTACCTATAGCTTTCCAATGCTCTATACCAGGATTCTTAGTGTATCTAGCGAGTCTACAAACTGCATATGAAATATCTGGCCTAGTACAATGTGTAGCATACATTAGGCTACCAATTGCACTAGCATACTCTAATTGAGCAATTGGCTTTCCAGAATTTTCAAACAACTTAAAGTTAGGATCATAAGGAGTGCTTACTTCTTTTATCTTCAAATGTTGATACTTGTTCAAAACTTTCTCAACATAATGAGATTGACTTAAAGAATAGCCCCCACTATGTCTCTTAACTTTAATTCCTAAGATAGTATCTACTTCTCCAAGATCTTTCATCTTGAATATAGAAGACAAATACTTCTTAGTTTCTTCAACGCCTTTGTAATTAGTACCAATAATTAGCATGTCATCTACATATAGACAGATTATCACACCATACTCTCTAGTAAACTTGGAATAAATACACTTATCAGCATTATTATATTTAAAACCATTAGAGAGTATAGCAGATTCAAACTTTTGATGCCACTGTTTAGGCGCTTGTTTTAGACCATACAAAGACCTTGTTAGTTTGCAAACTTTCTTTTCATTCCCTGGTAGAACAAAACCTTCTGGTTGATCCATATACACCTCTTCATTTAAGTCACCATTTAAAAAGGCCGTTTTCACATCCATCTGATGTACACACAAATCAAACATTGAAGCCAATGCTAATAGTACTCTTATAGATGTAATTCTAGCCACTGGTGCATAAGTATCAAAATAATCGATTCCCTCCTTTTGCCTAAATCCTTTTGCTACTAATCTTGCCTTGAAAGTTTGTACAGATCCATCAGTAGCATATTTCTTTCGAAATACCCACTTACAGCCAATTGGTTTAGAACCCGGAGGCAAATCAACTAGGATCCAAGTATTATTACTTAATAATGAATCCATTTCATCATTAATTGCCTCTCTCCAAAACGATGCATCTCTCGATTTCATAGCTTCACTAAAAGTTTTAGGGTCATCTTCTACAGTTAACAAGATAGGAATCTTGTCAAGTAGAAACTGTCTATCGCCTTCAACTAGGAAAACAATAGCTTGTGAATCTATAAAATCAGAGGATAAATGTTTTTCTTTCCGTTGCCTTTGACTCCTCCTTAACTCACTTGGAATGTCCCCTGCATTCCTTTTATTATTATTGGAGGGTCTAGCATTGGAAACAGGCGGTGGCTCTTGGCTTGGATCTGTACTCATTGTCGAATTATAAAGAAATTTATCTTCTAAAAATTCGACATCTCTAGATTCCACAATGACGTTAGAATCTAAATCTAGCAACCGATATGCTTTTGAATTTTCAGCATAGCCTACAAACACACTTTTAAGTGCTCGAGGTCCCAATTTTGTCCTTTTATGATCAGGGACTCTATAAAAGGCTATACAACCCCAAACTCGAAAATACTTCAAGTTTGGTTTTCTACCTTTCCATAATTCATATGGTGATACCTTCGATTTAAGCGAAGTTACTCGATTATGTATGTGACAAGCAGCCAGTAAGGCCTCTCCCCACAAATTTTTAGGCAGTCCAGAACTTATAATCATGGCATTTACCATATTTCCTAAAGTTCTATTTTTCCTTTCTGCCAAACCATTTTGTTGCGGAGTATAAGGTGCACTAGTTTGGTGCATAATTCCATTTTCTTCACAAAATTGAGAAAAATCAGCAGGGAGATATTCCCCACCTCTATCATTCCTCAAAATTTTAACCTTCTTTCCTAGTTGATTTTCCACCAGATTTTTGTAACACTTAAACATATGAAATGACTCATCTTTCGTTTTCATCAAGTAAACATACACATATCTTGAATAATCATCAATGAATGTGATGAAATACTTATTTCCTCCTCTTGTTAGAAACCCATTAAATTCACAAACGTCAGAATGAACAAGATCCAACAATTCATTGTTTCTTTCTGCTTTAGGAAAAGGTAATCTGGTCATTTTTGCTTGTATGCATGTTTCACACCTTTTTTCAACATTATCTTTGAACGAAATTAGCCCATGTTTAGACATAAACTGCAAAGTTTTATGATTAGTATGCGCTAATCTACCATGCCAAAGAGAATATGAAGCATCAACAATATACACAGAAACATTATTTTTATTGATACATAACTTGAACATTCCATCACAAGAGTATCCCTTGCCTACAAATACACCATTCAAAGAGAAGATAAGCTTATTAGACTCTATTACAGCCTTTAGCCCCTTTTTGTTTAAGGCATCAGCCGACACAAGATTTTTCCTAATTTCTGGAACATGAAGTACATTGGCCAGTATAAGTTTCTTTCCGGAAGTAAACTGCAAGTCTACACTTCCTATGCCAATGACCTTTGCTGTATCATGGTTTCCCATCAATACTTTATGACCATCAGGAACTTCTTCATAAGTCTTGAATTGGGACTTATCATTACAAACATGCACGGTGGCACCAGAATCATACCACCAGTCACACGATTTGGTTGCAGCAGCCACATACAACTCAGAAATCATGCCAATGTTCCAATGCGAAATCATTGCAACAATCTCAGCAACATCTTGTTCAACCAGATTTGCATTTTTGGCATTGTCTTTCTTTTGCTTTTTGTTGCTATCTGCTTTGCACTCACGCTTGTAATGTCCCTTCTTGCCGCACTTATAGCAGATTCTATTCTTCTTCTTGTCCTTAGATGTACTTGCATCTGGAGACTTTCTTTTGGAACCAGAAAAATTCTGTGAATTCTTCTCACTTAAAGCATTCACTTTGACATCAGATTCTATTTGCTTCTTTTGAAGATTTCTGGTATCTTCTTCAATACGCAAATGTTTTAAAATCTGATCTGTAGTGAATGATTCAGTAGTATGGAGCAACTTTTTCTTATAGTCATTCCAACTAGTTGGAAGTTTGGCTATAATTGCTCCAACTTGCAAGGATTCAGATATCTCCACTTTCAGATCATGTAACTTAGACACAATCACTTGGAGATCATGAATCTGATCCATAAGAGAAGAATTCTCAATGATACGAAAATCAAAATATTGCATAATCAGAAATTTATCCGCACCTTGTTTCATCGTATTATACTTGTATTCCAGCGCATTCCAGATTTCCTTTGGCGACTTGACTGCAGTATATAGATCATACAAGCGGTCAGAAAGAGTGTTCATGATGTGTCCTCTGCACAGCAACTCGTCCTCTGCGCGTTTCCTGTGTTGTGCCTTGACTTCATCAGAATCACCATCTTTAGGTTCTGGAATTTCAGGAAGAGAAGGATCCAAAACGTAAGCAATCTTCAAAGCCGTCAGGAAAAACATCATCTTATCCTTCCAACGGGAGAAGTTAGTGCCGTCGAATCTGTCCAACTTCACGAAGTCCTGATTCATCACTTTGAACGCAGATTCAGAACTTGACTCCATTGTTGATAATAACACCTTAAGATTGTTATTAAACTGTAGTAAAGAACAAAACTATACTAGACAAATACAGAGACTTTGAGGCGTGAAAGCACTTTCCTTAAGGTGTTATTTGCCTCTATTAGACAAATTACCTCTAGGATACAACAAAGTCTAAGAACTATCAAATGAAAAGTAAAAGTGATTTAATTCTGTCGAAATCCTACTATTTAAAAGGATTGAAGCACCTATTCAAGGCACTATCAGAGGATGCAATCTTTATTGAATAGGCGTTTGGGTAGTTAGCCAATTAACAGATATGTCTGCAAAATGTAACCGCCAACCGCCATTAACTACCTCTGATTGACACCCTTTCAGAAAGCCCCAAGGTGCCCCAAGTGCCCAAGTGCCCTTGTCAAGATTTTATATATCTTGAAATAAGTTTCCCACCAAACTTTCCCTCCAAACTATTATCTTGGAACAAGTTTGTAAAGGAATAGGACAATGACTCATATATAGGCAACATGCACTTTATCCTCTTTCAATGTGGGACAATGGATTTCAACATACTCATTACAAACTATTACCAACAATCCCCCACTTAGTTTGTAATGAAATCAAATCAGCACTCATATTATCTTGCATAGAGAAAGGTGTTTGTGAACTTAAACCCTTCTCTTAGTGTAAATATTTCACTTGTTCTAACAAGTTATGGTGGCTACATTGCTTAAACCATAACTTTAAAGTTAAAACAGAAATAGCACACACAAGATTATACCTTTTCGGAGAATAGTTCACGAAATGATTTTAGCACTTTTACTGGCCGTGTGCTCCATCCTAGATTCATGATCATTTACAAAAGAAAACCCCCACTTT
This sequence comes from Coffea arabica, assembly GCF_036785885.1. Classification (NCBI taxonomy): domain Eukaryota; kingdom Viridiplantae; phylum Streptophyta; class Magnoliopsida; order Gentianales; family Rubiaceae; genus Coffea; species Coffea arabica. Next base: position 46,000,702 of record NC_092324.1, on the reverse strand, counting down.
TGCTGGGAGCGGCACCACTCCCATGATCATATAGGTGAAGTACATTTCTAGCCTTTATTACCAAGGCACTATGAAACCATATTTAACTTCATTAAGAGTATGATACTCAGCCTCTTATGTATCAAACTGCACTAGTACCTTGGAATGGTATGATACAATTTCTAGTGCTCACAACCACTTATTAGTAACTTGTTATTACCCTTTAAACCTTTCACCTAGTGTTAGTGCTAGAAGAGAGGTTGGGTTACCATTACTAGTGGTTTTAGACAATGGGTTTTAACCCCATTCCCAATGACGTTGCTTTCACTACATCTCTTGAGAGAGCTTTAGTGAATGGATCCGCCAAATTGTTGAATGATCTAACATACACTACTGTGACTATGCCATCATTCAATAATTGTCTGACATATTCATGTCTTAGACTTATATGTCTAGATTTGCCGTTATATATTCTATTTAACGCTCTAGACATAGTGGCTTCGCTATCACAATGCAAAGAAATGGCTGGCATCGGGTTTGGCCACAACTCGATGTCTAACAGTAAGTTTCTTAGCCATTCGGCCTCTTTGCATGCAGCTGCTAAGGCTACAAACTCAGCCTCCATGGTGGAATGAGTTATGACTGTTTGTTTCTTTGATGCCCAAGAAACAGCTCCTCCACCCAACATAAAAATCCATCCAGAAGTAGACACTTTGTCACATACACTGGTTACCCAACTTGCATCGGAATAACCTTCAAGTACAACCGGAAATTTGTTATAGGAAAGCTCTAAATCTTTTGTCCTTTTAAGATATCCAAGCACTCTACCTATAGCTTTCCAATGCTCTATACCAGGATTCTTAGTGTATCTAGCGAGTCTACAAACTGCATATGAAATATCTGGCCTAGTACAATGTGTAGCATACATTAGGCTACCAATTGCACTAGCATACTCTAATTGAGCAATTGGCTTTCCAGAATTTTCAAACAACTTAAAGTTAGGATCATAAGGAGTGCTTACTTCTTTTATCTTCAAATGTTGATACTTGTTCAAAACTTTCTCAACATAATGAGATTGACTTAAAGAATAGCCCCCACTATGTCTCTTAACTTTAATTCCTAAGATAGTATCTACTTCTCCAAGATCTTTCATCTTGAATATAGAAGACAAATACTTCTTAGTTTCTTCAACGCCTTTGTAATTAGTACCAATAATTAGCATGTCATCTACATATAGACAGATTATCACACCATACTCTCTAGTAAACTTGGAATAAATACACTTATCAGCATTATTATATTTAAAACCATTAGAGAGTATAGCAGATTCAAACTTTTGATGCCACTGTTTAGGCGCTTGTTTTAGACCATACAAAGACCTTGTTAGTTTGCAAACTTTCTTTTCATTCCCTGGTAGAACAAAACCTTCTGGTTGATCCATATACACCTCTTCATTTAAGTCACCATTTAAAAAGGCCGTTTTCACATCCATCTGATGTACACACAAATCAAACATTGAAGCCAATGCTAATAGTACTCTTATAGATGTAATTCTAGCCACTGGTGCATAAGTATCAAAATAATCGATTCCCTCCTTTTGCCTAAATCCTTTTGCTACTAATCTTGCCTTGAAAGTTTGTACAGATCCATCAGTAGCATATTTCTTTCGAAATACCCACTTACAGCCAATTGGTTTAGAACCCGGAGGCAAATCAACTAGGATCCAAGTATTATTACTTAATAATGAATCCATTTCATCATTAATTGCCTCTCTCCAAAACGATGCATCTCTCGATTTCATAGCTTCACTAAAAGTTTTAGGGTCATCTTCTACAGTTAACAAGATAGGAATCTTGTCAAGTAGAAACTGTCTATCGCCTTCAACTAGGAAAACAATAGCTTGTGAATCTATAAAATCAGAGGATAAATGTTTTTCTTTCCGTTGCCTTTGACTCCTCCTTAACTCACTTGGAATGTCCCCTGCATTCCTTTTATTATTATTGGAGGGTCTAGCATTGGAAACAGGCGGTGGCTCTTGGCTTGGATCTGTACTCATTGTCGAATTATAAAGAAATTTATCTTCTAAAAATTCGACATCTCTAGATTCCACAATGACGTTAGAATCTAAATCTAGCAACCGATATGCTTTTGAATTTTCAGCATAGCCTACAAACACACTTTTAAGTGCTCGAGGTCCCAATTTTGTCCTTTTATGATCAGGGACTCTATAAAAGGCTATACAACCCCAAACTCGAAAATACTTCAAGTTTGGTTTTCTACCTTTCCATAATTCATATGGTGATACCTTCGATTTAAGCGAAGTTACTCGATTATGTATGTGACAAGCAGCCAGTAAGGCCTCTCCCCACAAATTTTTAGGCAGTCCAGAACTTATAATCATGGCATTTACCATATTTCCTAAAGTTCTATTTTTCCTTTCTGCCAAACCATTTTGTTGCGGAGTATAAGGTGCACTAGTTTGGTGCATAATTCCATTTTCTTCACAAAATTGAGAAAAATCAGCAGGGAGATATTCCCCACCTCTATCATTCCTCAAAATTTTAACCTTCTTTCCTAGTTGATTTTCCACCAGATTTTTGTAACACTTAAACATATGAAATGACTCATCTTTCGTTTTCATCAAGTAAACATACACATATCTTGAATAATCATCAATGAATGTGATGAAATACTTATTTCCTCCTCTTGTTAGAAACCCATTAAATTCACAAACGTCAGAATGAACAAGATCCAACAATTCATTGTTTCTTTCTGCTTTAGGAAAAGGTAATCTGGTCATTTTTGCTTGTATGCATGTTTCACACCTTTTTTCAACATTATCTTTGAACGAAATTAGCCCATGTTTAGACATAAACTGCAAAGTTTTATGATTAGTATGCGCTAATCTACCATGCCAAAGAGAATATGAAGCATCAACAATATACACAGAAACATTATTTTTATTGATACATAACTTGAACATTCCATCACAAGAGTATCCCTTGCCTACAAATACACCATTCAAAGAGAAGATAAGCTTATTAGACTCTATTACAGCCTTTAGCCCCTTTTTGTTTAAGGCATCAGCCGACACAAGATTTTTCCTAATTTCTGGAACATGAAGTACATTGGCCAGTATAAGTTTCTTTCCGGAAGTAAACTGCAAGTCTACACTTCCTATGCCAATGACCTTTGCTGTATCATGGTTTCCCATCAATACTTTATGACCATCAGGAACTTCTTCATAAGTCTTGAATTGGGACTTATCATTACAAACATGCACGGTGGCACCAGAATCATACCACCAGTCACACGATTTGGTTGCAGCAGCCACATACAACTCAGAAATCATGCCAATGTTCCAATGCGAAATCATTGCAACAATCTCAGCAACATCTTGTTCAACCAGATTTGCATTTTTGGCATTGTCTTTCTTTTGCTTTTTGTTGCTATCTGCTTTGCACTCACGCTTGTAATGTCCCTTCTTGCCGCACTTATAGCAGATTCTATTCTTCTTCTTGTCCTTAGATGTACTTGCATCTGGAGACTTTCTTTTGGAACCAGAAAAATTCTGTGAATTCTTCTCACTTAAAGCATTCACTTTGACATCAGATTCTATTTGCTTCTTTTGAAGATTTCTGGTATCTTCTTCAATACGCAAATGTTTTAAAATCTGATCTGTAGTGAATGATTCAGTAGTATGGAGCAACTTTTTCTTATAGTCATTCCAACTAGTTGGAAGTTTGGCTATAATTGCTCCAACTTGCAAGGATTCAGATATCTCCACTTTCAGATCATGTAACTTAGACACAATCACTTGGAGATCATGAATCTGATCCATAAGAGAAGAATTCTCAATGATACGAAAATCAAAATATTGCATAATCAGAAATTTATCCGCACCTTGTTTCATCGTATTATACTTGTATTCCAGCGCATTCCAGATTTCCTTTGGCGACTTGACTGCAGTATATAGATCATACAAGCGGTCAGAAAGAGTGTTCATGATGTGTCCTCTGCACAGCAACTCGTCCTCTGCGCGTTTCCTGTGTTGTGCCTTGACTTCATCAGAATCACCATCTTTAGGTTCTGGAATTTCAGGAAGAGAAGGATCCAAAACGTAAGCAATCTTCAAAGCCGTCAGGAAAAACATCATCTTATCCTTCCAACGGGAGAAGTTAGTGCCGTCGAATCTGTCCAACTTCACGAAGTCCTGATTCATCACTTTGAACGCAGATTCAGAACTTGACTCCATTGTTGATAATAACACCTTAAGATTGTTATTAAACTGTAGTAAAGAACAAAACTATACTAGACAAATACAGAGACTTTGAGGCGTGAAAGCACTTTCCTTAAGGTGTTATTTGCCTCTATTAGACAAATTACCTCTAGGATACAACAAAGTCTAAGAACTATCAAATGAAAAGTAAAAGTGATTTAATTCTGTCGAAATCCTACTATTTAAAAGGATTGAAGCACCTATTCAAGGCACTATCAGAGGATGCAATCTTTATTGAATAGGCGTTTGGGTAGTTAGCCAATTAACAGATATGTCTGCAAAATGTAACCGCCAACCGCCATTAACTACCTCTGATTGACACCCTTTCAGAAAGCCCCAAGGTGCCCCAAGTGCCCAAGTGCCCTTGTCAAGATTTTATATATCTTGAAATAAGTTTCCCACCAAACTTTCCCTCCAAACTATTATCTTGGAACAAGTTTGTAAAGGAATAGGACAATGACTCATATATAGGCAACATGCACTTTATCCTCTTTCAATGTGGGACAATGGATTTCAACATACTCATTACAAACTATTACCAACAATCCCCCACTTAGTTTGTAATGAAATCAAATCAGCACTCATATTATCTTGCATAGAGAAAGGTGTTTGTGAACTTAAACCCTTCTCTTAGTGTAAATATTTCACTTGTTCTAACAAGTTATGGTGGCTACATTGCTTAAACCATAACTTTAAAGTTAAAACAGAAATAGCACACACAAGATTATACCTTTTCGGAGAATAGTTCACGAAATGATTTTAGCACTTTTACTGGCCGTGTGCTCCATCCTAGATTCATGATCATTTACAAAAGAAAACCTCCACTTTTGCTGGGAGCGGCACCACTCCCATGATCATATAGGTGAAGTACATTTCTAGCCTTTATTACCAAGGCACTATGAAACCATATTTAACTTCATTAAGAGTATGATACTCAGCCTCTTATGTATCAAACTGCACTAGTACCTTGGAATGGTATGATACAATTTCTAGTGCTCACAACCACTTATTAGTAACTTGTTATTACCCTTTAAACCTTTCACCTAGTGTTAGTGCTAGAAGAGAGGTTGGGTTACCATTACTAGTGGTTTTAGACAATGGGTTTTAACCCCATTCCCAATGACGTTGCTTTCACTACATCTCTTGAGAGAGCTTTAGTGAATGGATCCGCCAAATTGTTGAATGATCTAACATACACTACTGTGACTATGCCATCATTCAATAATTGTCTGACATATTCATGTCTTAGACTTATATGTCTAGATTTGCCGTTATATATTCTATTTAACGCTCTAGACATAGTGGCTTCGCTATCACAATGCAAAGAAATGGCTGGCATCGGGTTTGGCCACAACTCGATGTCTAACAGTAAGTTTCTTAGCCATTCGGCCTCTTTGCATGCAGCTGCTAAGGCTACAAACTCAGCCTCCATGGTGGAATGAGTTATGACTGTTTGTTTCTTTGATGCCCAAGAAACAGCTCCTCCACCCAACATAAAAATCCATCCAGAAGTAGACACTTTGTCACATACACTGGTTACCCAACTTGCATCGGAATAACCTTCAAGTACAACCGGAAATTTGTTATAGGAAAGCTCTAAATCTTTTGTCCTTTTAAGATATCCAAGCACTCTACCTATAGCTTTCCAATGCTCTATACCAGGATTCTTAGTGTATCTAGCGAGTCTACAAACTGCATATGAAATATCTGGCCTAGTACAATGTGTAGCATACATTAGGCTACCAATTGCACTAGCATACTCTAATTGAGCAATTGGCTTTCCAGAATTTTCAAACAACTTAAAGTTAGGATCATAAGGAGTGCTTACTTCTTTTATCTTCAAATGTTGATACTTGTTCAAAACTTTCTCAACATAATGAGATTGACTTAAAGAATAGCCCCCACTATGTCTCTTAACTTTAATTCCTAAGATAGTATCTACTTCTCCAAGATCTTTCATCTTGAATATAGAAGACAAATACTTCTTAGTTTCTTCAACGCCTTTGTAATTAGTACCAATAATTAGCATGTCATCTACATATAGACAGATTATCACACCATACTCTCTAGTAAACTTGGAATAAATACACTTATCAGCATTATTATATTTAAAACCATTAGAGAGTATAGCAGATTCAAACTTTTGATGCCACTGTTTAGGCGCTTGTTTTAGACCATACAAAGACCTTGTTAGTTTGCAAACTTTCTTTTCATTCCCTGGTAGAACAAAACCTTCTGGTTGATCCATATACACCTCTTCATTTAAGTCACCATTTAAAAAGGCCGTTTTCACATCCATCTGATGTACACACAAATCAAACATTGAAGCCAATGCTAATAGTACTCTTATAGATGTAATTCTAGCCACTGGTGCATAAGTATCAAAATAATCGATTCCCTCCTTTTGCCTAAATCCTTTTGCTACTAATCTTGCCTTGAAAGTTTGTACAGATCCATCAGTAGCATATTTCTTTCGAAATACCCACTTACAGCCAATTGGTTTAGAACCCGGAGGCAAATCAACTAGGATCCAAGTATTATTACTTAATAATGAATCCATTTCATCATTAATTGCCTCTCTCCAAAACGATGCATCTCTCGATTTCATAGCTTCACTAAAAGTTTTAGGGTCATCTTCTACAGTTAACAAGATAGGAATCTTGTCAAGTAGAAACTGTCTATCGCCTTCAACTAGGAAAACAATAGCTTGTGAATCTATAAAATCAGAGGATAAATGTTTTTCTTTCCGTTGCCTTTGACTCCTCCTTAACTCACTTGGAATGTCCCCTGCATTCCTTTTATTATTATTGGAGGGTCTAGCATTGGAAACAGGCGGTGGCTCTTGGCTTGGATCTGTACTCATTGTCGAATTATAAAGAAATTTATCTTCTAAAAATTCGACATCTCTAGATTCCACAATGACGTTAGAATCTAAATCTAGCAACCGATATGCTTTTGAATTTTCAGCATAGCCTACAAACACACTTTTAAGTGCTCGAGGTCCCAATTTTGTCCTTTTATGATCAGGGACTCTATAAAAGGCTATACAACCCCAAACTCGAAAATACTTCAAGTTTGGTTTTCTACCTTTCCATAATTCATATGGTGATACCTTCGATTTAAGCGAAGTTACTCGATTATGTATGTGACAAGCAGCCAGTAAGGCCTCTCCCCACAAATTTTTAGGCAGTCCAGAACTTATAATCATGGCATTTACCATATTTCCTAAAGTTCTATTTTTCCTTTCTGCCAAACCATTTTGTTGCGGAGTATAAGGTGCACTAGTTTGGTGCATAATTCCATTTTCTTCACAAAATTGAGAAAAATCAGCAGGGAGATATTCCCCACCTCTATCATTCCTCAAAATTTTAACCTTCTTTCCTAGTTGATTTTCCACCAGATTTTTGTAACACTTAAACATATGAAATGACTCATCTTTCGTTTTCATCAAGTAAACATACACATATCTTGAATAATCATCAATGAATGTGATGAAATACTTATTTCCTCCTCTTGTTAGAAACCCATTAAATTCACAAACGTCAGAATGAACAAGATCCAACAATTCATTGTTTCTTTCTGCTTTAGGAAAAGGTAATCTGGTCATTTTTGCTTGTATGCATGTTTCACACCTTTTTTCAACATTATCTTTGAACGAAATTAGCCCATGTTTAGACATAAACTGCAAAGTTTTATGATTAGTATGCGCTAATCTACCATGCCAAAGAGAATATGAAGCATCAACAATATACACAGAAACATTATTTTTATTGATACATAACTTGAACATTCCATCACAAGAGTATCCCTTGCCTACAAATACACCATTCAAAGAGAAGATAAGCTTATTAGACTCTATTACAGCCTTTAGCCCCTTTTTGTTTAAGGCATCAGCCGACACAAGATTTTTCCTAATTTCTGGAACATGAAGTACATTGGCCAGTATAAGTTTCTTTCCGGAAGTAAACTGCAAGTCTACACTTCCTATGCCAATGACCTTTGCTGTATCATGGTTTCCCATCAATACTTTATGACCATCAGGAACTTCTTCATAAGTCTTGAATTGGGACTTATCATTACAAACATGCACGGTGGCACCAGAATCATACCACCAGTCACACGATTTGGTTGCAGCAGCCACATACAACTCAGAAATCATGCCAATGTTCCAATGCGAAATCATTGCAACAATCTCAGCAACATCTTGTTCAACCAGATTTGCATTTTTGGCATTGTCTTTCTTTTGCTTTTTGTTGCTATCTGCTTTGCACTCACGCTTGTAATGTCCCTTCTTGCCGCACTTATAGCAGATTCTATTCTTCTTCTTGTCCTTAGATGTACTTGCATCTGGAGACTTTCTTTTGGAACCAGAAAAATTCTGTGAATTCTTCTCACTTAAAGCATTCACTTTGACATCAGATTCTATTTGCTTCTTTTGAAGATTTCTGGTATCTTCTTCAATACGCAAATGTTTTAAAATCTGATCTGTAGTGAATGATTCAGTAGTATGGAGCAACTTTTTCTTATAGTCATTCCAACTAGTTGGAAGTTTGGCTATAATTGCTCCAACTTGCAAGGATTCAGATATCTCCACTTTCAGATCATGTAACTTAGACACAATCACTTGGAGATCATGAATCTGATCCATAAGAGAAGAATTCTCAATGATACGAAAATCAAAATATTGCATAATCAGAAATTTATCCGCACCTTGTTTCATCGTATTATACTTGTATTCCAGCGCATTCCAGATTTCCTTTGGCGACTTGACTGCAGTATATAGATCATACAAGCGGTCAGAAAGAGTGTTCATGATGTGTCCTCTGCACAGCAACTCGTCCTCTGCGCGTTTCCTGTGTTGTGCCTTGACTTCATCAGAATCACCATCTTTAGGTTCTGGAATTTCAGGAAGAGAAGGATCCAAAACGTAAGCAATCTTCAAAGCCGTCAGGAAAAACATCATCTTATCCTTCCAACGGGAGAAGTTAGTGCCGTCGAATCTGTCCAACTTCACGAAGTCCTGATTCATCACTTTGAACGCAGATTCAGAACTTGACTCCATTGTTGATAATAACACCTTAAGATTGTTATTAAACTGTAGTAAAGAACAAAACTATACTAGACAAATACAGAGACTTTGAGGCGTGAAAGCACTTTCCTTAAGGTGTTATTTGCCTCTATTAGACAAATTACCTCTAGGATACAACAAAGTCTAAGAACTATCAAATGAAAAGTAAAAGTGATTTAATTCTGTCGAAATCCTACTATTTAAAAGGATTGAAGCACCTATTCAAGGCACTATCAGAGGATGCAATCTTTATTGAATAGGCGTTTGGGTAGTTAGCCAATTAACAGATATGTCTGCAAAATGTAACCGCCAACCGCCATTAACTACCTCTGATTGACACCCTTTCAGAAAGCCCCAAGGTGCCCCAAGTGCCCAAGTGCCCTTGTCAAGATTTTATATATCTTGAAATAAGTTTCCCACCAAACTTTCCCTCCAAACTATTATCTTGGAACAAGTTTGTAAAGGAATAGGACAATGACTCATATATAGGCAACATGCACTTTATCCTCTTTCAATGTGGGACAATGGATTTCAACATACTCATTACAAACTATTACCAACAATCCCCCACTTAGTTTGTAATGAAATCAAATCAGCACTCATATTATCTTGCATAGAGAAAGGTGTTTGTGAACTTAAACCCTTCTCTTAGTGTAAATATTTCACTTGTTCTAACAAGTTATGGTGGCTACATTGCTTAAACCATAACTTTAAAGTTAAAACAGAAATAGCACACACAAGATTATACCTTTTCGGAGAATAGTTCACGAAATGATTTTAGCACTTTTACTGGCCGTGTGCTCCATCCTAGATTCATGATCATTTACAAAAGAAAACCTCCACTTTTGCTGGGAGCGGCACCACTCCCATGATCATATAGGTGAAGTACATTTCTAGCCTTTATTACCAAGGCACTATGAAACCATATTTAACTTCATTAAGAGTATGATACTCAGCCTCTTATGTATCAAACTGCACTAGTACCTTGGAATGGTATGATACAATTTCTAGTGCTCACAACCACTTATTAGTAACTTGTTATTACCCTTTAAACCTTTCACCTAGTGTTAGTGCTAGAAGAGAGGTTGGGTTACCATTACTAGTGGTTTTAGACAATGGGTTTTAACCCCATTCCCAATGACGTTGCTTTCACTACATCTCTTGAGAGAGCTTTAGTGAATGGATCCGCCAAATTGTTGAATGATCTAACATACACTACTGTGACTATGCCATCATTCAATAATTGTCTGACATATTCATGTCTTAGACTTATATGTCTAGATTTGCCGTTATATATTCTATTTAACGCTCTAGACATAGTGGCTTCGCTATCACAATGCAAAGAAATGGCTGGCATCGGGTTTGGCCACAACTCGATGTCTAACAGTAAGTTTCTTAGCCATTCGGCCTCTTTGCATGCAGCTGCTAAGGCTACAAACTCAGCCTCCATGGTGGAATGAGTTATGACTGTTTGTTTCTTTGATGCCCAAGAAACAGCTCCTCCACCCAACATAAAAATCCATCCAGAAGTAGACACTTTGTCACATACACTGGTTACCCAACTTGCATCGGAATAACCTTCAAGTACAACCGGAAATTTGTTATAGGAAAGCTCTAAATCTTTTGTCCTTTTAAGATATCCAAGCACTCTACCTATAGCTTTCCAATGCTCTATACCAGGATTCTTAGTGTATCTAGCGAGTCTACAAACTGCATATGAAATATCTGGCCTAGTACAATGTGTAGCATACATTAGGCTACCAATTGCACTAGCATACTCTAATTGAGCAATTGGCTTTCCAGAATTTTCAAACAACTTAAAGTTAGGATCATAAGGAGTGCTTACTTCTTTTATCTTCAAATGTTGATACTTGTTCAAAACTTTCTCAACATAATGAGATTGACTTAAAGAATAGCCCCCACTATGTCTCTTAACTTTAATTCCTAAGATAGTATCTACTTCTCCAAGATCTTTCATCTTGAATATAGAAGACAAATACTTCTTAGTTTCTTCAACGCCTTTGTAATTAGTACCAATAATTAGCATGTCATCTACATATAGACAGATTATCACACCATACTCTCTAGTAAACTTGGAATAAATACACTTATCAGCATTATTATATTTAAAACCATTAGAGAGTATAGCAGATTCAAACTTTTGATGCCACTGTTTAGGCGCTTGTTTTAGACCATACAAAGACCTTGTTAGTTTGCAAACTTTCTTTTCATTCCCTGGTAGAACAAAACCTTCTGGTTGATCCATATACACCTCTTCATTTAAGTCACCATTTAAAAAGGCCGTTTTCACATCCATCTGATGTACACACAAATCAAACATTGAAGCCAATGCTAATAGTACTCTTATAGATGTAATTCTAGCCACTGGTGCATAAGTATCAAAATAATCGATTCCCTCCTTTTGCCTAAATCCTTTTGCTACTAATCTTGCCTTGAAAGTTTGTACAGATCCATCAGTAGCATATTTCTTTCGAAATACCCACTTACAGCCAATTGGTTTAGAACCCGGAGGCAAATCAACTAGGATCCAAGTATTATTACTTAATAATGAATCCATTTCATCATTAATTGCCTCTCTCCAAAACGATGCATCTCTCGATTTCATAGCTTCACTAAAAGTTTTAGGGTCATCTTCTACAGTTAACAAGATAGGAATCTTGTCAAGTAGAAACTGTCTATCGCCTTCAACTAGGAAAACAATAGCTTGTGAATCTATAAAATCAGAGGATAAATGTTTTTCTTTCCGTTGCCTTTGACTCCTCCTTAACTCACTTGGAATGTCCCCTGCATTCCTTTTATTATTATTGGAGGGTCTAGCATTGGAAACAGGCGGTGGCTCTTGGCTTGGATCTGTACTCATTGTCGAATTATAAAGAAATTTATCTTCTAAAAATTCGACATCTCTAGATTCCACAATGACGTTAGAATCTAAATCTAGCAACCGATATGCTTTTGAATTTTCAGCATAGCCTACAAACACACTTTTAAGTGCTCGAGGTCCCAATTTTGTCCTTTTATGATCAGGGACTCTATAAAAGGCTATACAACCCCAAACTCGAAAATACTTCAAGTTTGGTTTTCTACCTTTCCATAATTCATATGGTGATACCTTCGATTTAAGCGAAGTTACTCGATTATGTATGTGACAAGCAGCCAGTAAGGCCTCTCCCCACAAATTTTTAGGCAGTCCAGAACTTATAATCATGGCATTTACCATATTTCCTAAAGTTCTATTTTTCCTTTCTGCCAAACCATTTTGTTGCGGAGTATAAGGTGCACTAGTTTGGTGCATAATTCCATTTTCTTCACAAAATTGAGAAAAATCAGCAGGGAGATATTCCCCACCTCTATCATTCCTCAAAATTTTAACCTTCTTTCCTAGTTGATTTTCCACCAGATTTTTGTAACACTTAAACATATGAAATGACTCATCTTTCGTTTTCATCAAGTAAACATACACATATCTTGAATAATCATCAATGAATGTGATGAAATACTTATTTCCTCCTCTTGTTAGAAACCCATTAAATTCACAAACGTCAGAATGAACAAGATCCAACAATTCATTGTTTCTTTCTGCTTTAGGAAAAGGTAATCTGGTCATTTTTGCTTGTATGCATGTTTCACACCTTTTTTCAACATTATCTTTGAACGAAATTAGCCCATGTTTAGACATAAACTGCAAAGTTTTATGATTAGTATGCGCTAATCTACCATACCAAAGAGAATATGAAGCATCAACAATATACACAGAAACATTATTTTTATTGATACATAACTTGAACATTCCATCACAAGAGTATCCCTTGCCTACAAATACACCATTCAAAGAGAAGATAAGCTTATTAGACTCTATTACAGCCTTTAGCCCCTTTTTGTTTAAGGCATCAGCCGACACAAGATTTTTCCTAATTTCTGGAACATGAAGTACATTGGCCAGTATAAGTTTCTTTCCGGAAGTAAACTGCAAGTCTACACTTCCTATGCCAATGACCTTTGCTGTATCATGGTTTCCCATCAATACTTTATGACCATCAGGAACTTCTTCATAAGTCTTGAATTGGGACTTATCATTACAAACATGCACGGTGGCACCAGAATCATACCACCAGTCACACGATTTGGTTGCAGCAGCCACATACAACTCAGAAATCATGCCAATGTTCCAATGCGAAATCATTGCAACAATCTCAGCAACATCTTGTTCAACCAGATTTGCATTTTTGGCATTGTCTTTCTTTTGCTTTTTGTTGCTATCTGCTTTGCACTCACGCTTGTAATGTCCCTTCTTGCCGCACTTATAGCAGATTCTATTCTTCTTCTTGTCCTTAGATGTACTTGCATCTGGAGACTTTCTTTTGGAACCAGAAAAATTCTGTGAATTCTTCTCACTTAAAGCATTCACTTTGACATCAGATTCTATTTGCTTCTTTTGAAGATTTCTGGTATCTTCTTCAATACGCAAATGTTTTAAAATCTGATCTGTAGTGAATGATTCAGTAGTATGGAGCAACTTTTTCTTATAGTCATTCCAACTAGTTGGAAGTTTGGCTATAATTGCTCCAACTTGCAAGGATTCAGATATCTCCACTTTCAGATCATGTAACTTAGACACAATCACTTGGAGATCATGAATCTGATCCATAAGAGAAGAATTCTCAATGATACGAAAATCAAAATATTGCATAATCAGAAATTTATCCGCACCTTGTTTCATCGTATTATACTTGTATTCCAGCGCATTCCAGATTTCCTTTGGCGACTTGACTGCAGTATATCAAGTTTGTAAAGGAATAGGACAATGACTCATATATAGGCAACATGCACTTTATCCTCTTTCAATGTGGGACAATGGATTTCAACATACTCATTACAAACTATTACCAACAATAACAACATATATACTCCTACACATCATTACTAGCAGCGTACACTATTCGTGGTGAAATGAAATGATTTTCTGACCTTGATGTCTTGATAACTTAGAAGGTCGTTGATCCTATTTATTAGTGGTAATTAATATCTTAAAACTTCTCATTTGAATAGCTGTTTTCTGGAGTTTTTGTAGAAAGATGTACTGTAACTATTTGATATATATAATGTAAAAGATGATTAGAAAATGTGTTTACGGAAAACGTAGAATTTTTTAGGAGAAAATGGCTTTCCAGACAAAAGTTTTGGATACAAGAATTATAATTGACATTCTGCAACATCTGCGGTCATGTTCATACCACTGTTGTAGATTTCTAATAGGATCCTTGTCTATGCTTAATATATTTAATCTGTCTGGCGGATGTAGAGGGAGGGCCGCCCCAGATTTTAGAAATTCTTCCATACATCCTTGAAAAAAATTGAAAGTCTTATATTTATATTCTCATAGAAATTCAGCTTGGCATTCCCAAAATTTTAGAAATCATTTTTCATCCCCTTAAAATGTTAAAACGGATTTGCTTGTATCCTTATTAATATTAGAACTTGCTTTCCATAAAATTATAAGAGTGCCCCTTTACATATACTTCTTTCTTAGTTTTGACCTCCCCTCGTTCCTCTCCCTCCTCTCTCTCCCAAAGAAAATCTTAACCTTGGTTCTATCAGTATCTATAATTTTAATTCGGGGATAACAATTTCTTCTATTGGGACCCGAAATGATTAAATGTTAAAGGAATAAGGAAAACAATATATATATATATATATATGTATGTATGTATATATATGTATATATGTGTGTGTACTGTTCAAACACTGTGACTACTATTTTGGGGGGTTTTTAAGACATCTATTACACAATTCAAATATCTTAAATCTTAATCACCTTCAATATGGAATCAAGCTTCCCTAGCTTGTATAAAGTCAACACAAAGATGCCAAATTAATGCTTTTTTTTTTCTTTATCATTTTCGTGCAACGGCAGTTTTATCACTAGGAAATTGTTTTAGCCAATTATGTCACCTTCATTTAAATTTTTGTTCCAGCTTTTATGTTGGGTAGGGCAGACCTGTCATAATCGAGTCATTTCTACAATAATTCGAGGTTTCATATGCAACCCATCTCTATAGTTTCCTCATCTTCCTTGGTAGGATTTGCTGATTTTCATCACCTTAAGGCTTAAAGGGGCAAAGCAAGACAAAAACAGATAACGTTTGGAAGCAAAGAGACCGTCAGGCTATAACTTAGGGGAAAGTTCTATAATTAATCCAATATAAGTTGAGTTATGCCCCAACAACATAATTTGGTGTATGACTTGAATTGGATTAGGGTCTCACAGTCCAGTTTAAATCGATTTGTGTAATTCTTGTTACTTTTAGTGTAAACACGTAGAGTTTTAATATAATTCCGAATTTTACATTCATTTAATTGTACGAATTGACAAATTTAAATTTACATTCAAATTGTACGAGCTTACATCAAAAGTCTTAAAAATTATATTAATCAATATGAACGAGACAAAACTTGTGACGGCCTATTTCCTACTTGAAGCACTCCAGTTTCCCTTTATCAATAAAAAAAAAAAATCCCAAGTGTGTCCTCTAAGGATGGTGCTATTGCTTTACTTTAATACATCAAAAAGATTAATGGATTTAAACCTTATTGTCCATTTGGGCTTGCGGTAGCTTATTAATTAAAATGTACTTCCTCAGTAGAGTTTTTAATAAAAATACTTATTAACTATTCAAGCGTTTTTAAATATATTGTTTGGAGATATATTCAATTGGTACCTGTTGCATTGGATAATGTGTAGTTTGAAATTTTTTAAAAGTGTTTAGCTCTTTATTTGGTTCATAATATAGGATAAAATGATTAAATTTAATATTTTATTTTTTAAAATCACAAAAGCTACTCTAAAAACACCAAATTTGAGTTTTTGGTAAGAGTGCTTTTAACACCAAAATCTCTACTCCTAATTTTATGGGATGATGTTCACCAAACACTTTAAAAGTACTTTTAGTGTTACCAAAAGCATCATAACCCCAAACAGGCCTAAAAGCTTAAAATTTCTGTTGTACACCTTTGTGCTAAGCTCCGTACAGAAAAGTTTTGTTTGATTGCTTCAACCCACTGTTGTCAAAATTGGATTAGATCCCAAGTGTCTAATCTCTCGTCTAATGCCCCAATCGGGATAGTTTAAGCTCTGATTCTAATTAATGCCAAAAACTCTAGAGTCAAGATTCAATTAATACCGACTAAGTAGCCAAATTGAGCTGGTTGTCAATCCATTCAGTCTCCATTCCAAGAATCTCTTTTTTTTTTTCTTTTTTTTTTTTCTGATGAGGAATCCATTCCAAGAATCAGGCTCATATATTGTTAGCTGTCACACAATAATAATCTTTGAAAGGCATGGCTGTCGCACGGAAAATCCATAGACAGATTAGTACTAAGGGTTTCATGAATCTTAACAGAGAAACTGAACAATCAGTAGCTAGTGGGGTTGTTCCAATTAATGTACCGAAGCATTACAGATATTACAGACAACTCACAAGTTCTAGAAATCACTCTATATGGGGTAAGTTTCAGTTACTATTTGGTAGATTTTTATACGTATTATGAAAGTCTAATTCTTCAGCATCAAATCGCAGTGCATGTTTCAGTTACTATTTGGTAGATATTTTGTACATTATGAAAGGCTAATTGTTCAGCATCAAATCACATGTTCAGCATCAAATCACAATGCACATTTTTTGTGGGATAATTTCAAAAACCTCCCTTGAGGTTTTTGATAGGTTCACTTAGCACCTTTAAAGTTTTAAAAATATCACTTGCCACCCCTATTTTCAAATTTTTGTAACATTCTCAACCCAATTCAAATTATGTGATTAAAATATGATATGCTATGTTTAAGAAAGAGAAAACCATTTCATTCCAAAGTTGCCCTATTTGTTGTAGTCCCTTAGTTGTAATGACAAATTAATGTAAATTTTTTTTACGTTTGAAAACTTGATGGATGCGTTCTTTAATGAAAAGTTATTAATTTATGGTTGAGCGATCCTTTAACAATTCTTATCTATAATTTGGAGACAAAATTTAAAATTTATGAATTATAAATAATTAACAATGCATGTAAAAACTATTTGAAATATCATAAAGATAAGAAAATAACTTTTTACACATTATAAACATCTCAAATAAGTTTAAATGTAATTTAAAAACTTTTTTCCTTTTCTAAATTTTCGAGACATCAATCTAGAGAAATAAAAATTTAAGATTCTAAACAATTCATAACATTTATTAAATTCAATCGAAACATTTTACATAAAAGAAAGATTTTTCTCATTGGTAGTCTAAGGGCACACGGTAAGCATTCGGATAAATGAAGGTGGACCCAATACTGAAGTTTTAAAATTGTAGCTAACTCCATTTTTGCGGAAGAAATTTACGCTTTTGCCAAAAAATAACAGTAATATCGGGTTTATTTCTTACTTTGTGACCTTAGGGTACTAAATAGGCAAACCCTAAAGGAAGATAATTATTTTGTAATTTAAAAATATGTTAAATAAACTTTTATTATTTGTTTGTACTATAAAAAAGTATATTGCTTATGGTTGTGGCTACTATATGTTGTCCCTTTAAAAAAGGTACATTTTATGCCTTTTGTCCTTGTTTTTAAAATTTGATTATTATACTTACTTTTTTTAAAAAAAAAAAGTAAGGCAACAAAAGGGCATTGTTGAAAAGAAATTACTTTTTCTTTCCTAAAATGAGTATTTTAATCATATAATTTGAATTGGGCTGAAAATGTTACAAAAATCTGAAAATAGGGGAGGCAAGTGATATTTTTAAAATAAGGTGCAAAGTGAAACTGACAAAAACCTCGGGAAATTTCCAAAAGTAGGGAGGGGTGTTTGAGCTAATCTTTTAATTGCCACAAAAGGTCAGTGACAGTATGATTTATCCCCTTTTCCATGAATCATTGTGGTAATCTAATAGAAATTCTGAAAAGTTTCTGACAAAATATTTATATCATTGGTAATAACTTCACCAGAGGCAATGTACCCCCATTACATTGCAATTTTTCCACATCTAGGCTGGACCATGAAGATGGATGTTTCATCATTGGTAGTAGAACCACATGATGCTTCTGACACTAACGATGTACAAGCTATCAATTCTATAAGTTTGGTATCTAAGCACGGATAAATTAATCCATGCACATCATCATAAGTTTGCATATTCTGCAAGTTGTCTGAATGCGTAAAACCTTCAGATGAACCGTGTCATCTTGCCCCTGCAAGTTTGCAACAAAACAATGGTCCATCAGCATCAGGTTTCAGGTTTTGAAACACTTTTGCAACTGAAGACTCAAATGAGAGAGAATTCCACTTGAATTATTCAAACACAAGCGCACGTATGCACCAGATACATATATGTTTGTTCTGAGCAGATGCATCGAGAAGTGGCTAGCAATAGCATATCAAATCCTTTGAATCTGTTCCACATGTGAATTATAAAAAGGATGGTTTGTCTTAGTCTGTCACATTATCATCAAATCGAGAACGTCCCCATTTACATTTAATGTCAAGTTGTTAATCATCCAATGTAGTTACTTGTGTTGTTGCTTTCAACTACTGCTCAATTTTGGCAGTATAAATGCGCTGCCAAATCTAATGCTCTTCACTAGTGATAATTAACCATTATTGTACGGTTAAAGTGAACTGCAACTTTAATACAACCATTTCCTTAACTGCCAAATCTGATGCTATTCTTTGACTTGTCACCATTTGGCTAGAAATATAAATGGCAAGCAAAAGGATTGTCATTACACTGAGTACAAACTTTGAAGACTTAGCCGGTTATGACAGCAATTGTAACATTCACCTATGACTTGCCATAGTAGGCCTAATGGCCATCGCAATAGTCTGCCATAACAGGTGAAGCCATTTTGCCTCAACTACATGGAAGTAAGAATCTTGACCCCTCCTAAAGATGCCAAAAAATGGAAAGGGAAGATTATGCGAATCTTAACAATCAAATACTGTAGAACCATTTGTACCTTGGAGGACAAATGGAGGGAATGGAGAGAGGTTATAAATTTTACCCTGGGGAACCATTCTACTAGCTAGGTGCAGATAGAAATTTTTTAGCATCTTCTGTTCCATTCATATGCAAATTCAGAGGCAAGCACGTCCTGTGTATTACATGTATTTGGAACTATAAGTTCTGGCCTGAATCATGAGCAGCTTTTTGTACATTCTGCCAATGTCAGTACTCAGATGTATATCCATTCATGTTTCTGTCACCAAGTTCTTGAACACTCAAGATGGAGCAAGTCCTGATCAATGCAGCATTTGTTGTATATCCTTGCGCACTTGGTCCCAAGTATTAAAGAAAGGCAGCAACTCCCCATGTAAACAGTTGACAAGTCACTGGTCAATATATAACTCTTTATTACAGGATCAAACTCTAATAATAACAGACCTTAAACATAATTTTTTTAGTCTTTTACAGCAAGGAAAATGAGCCACCTGAGGTCAGCCGGCATCATCCAAAACAAAGGCAATATGCTAGTTCCTTTCAATTAAAAAGAATGCTTGTAAAGTATCAAATACCAAAGTCCTTTGTTTATGGGATAGGAATAGAAACAAATGAGAGTTGAGTATAAGGTAAGAAAAATACACGGTTATGACATCCTAGTGTTGCCCTAGATGCTCATGTCTCTGTTCTGATTGCTGTTTAAGAGACCATGAGCAGAAGTATGCCTGGTGTTTTCTGAAATGTAAATTAACATGAATCCAATTCTTTCTTTTGTTTATTGATTTCATAAATAAGAATGTCTAGACAATGTCTATACACGCTATCTTCTTCCTCGAAAACTTGCTGATCCCTGTTATAGTCAAATGAGTCAACATCAGGTTGACAGTACTACAATGCATAGGAAGGGTTGGTCCTTCTTATCCCTTCCTCCTCTTATGGCTCAGTACAAAATCGTCGTCATCATCACTGTCATCTATGATCCGTTTCTTTGTTTTTACTTCACCATTCTTTGATGCCTGCTGTGGCTTTTTGGAGCTCTCAGGTTTACTTGGTGGTGGAGATTTAATAGGAGTTCCTGTCCGAAGTTGTTTTTGCTTTTTCTGCTTTTTCTCAAAAGCCTTCCTTGCCTTTTCAGGTGACAGCATGCCATGTTCCATCAACCTGCATATAGACAATCTTCATGTTTTAGTACAGCACAATCTATTAGGTCATGTTCATCTCAGGGAAATTAGAAATCAGAATAAAAGGCAACTATGCAGCAATGAGTTCTTTTTCCTTTTTTTTTTATTTTTCGGAAAAATCCATCAAAACAAAGAATTCTATTATAAGCAAACAAAGCACAGCCAGGCGCTTCATGGTTGCGAGGGTCACATCATAAAGTTCTCCAGAATGAAAGGAGTAAAACTGTTTCGTGATAGAATGCGGATATCACACTATGATCTTAAATTTTCTTTGAGGAATTTAATATAGTCCCTCAATGATGATCATGAAGATGATTGCAATGTAGTGAGAGAATGAATCAATAGAGTCAAAATGATAAAGTCTCATAGCCAAGAAATAAATGTTTTTCTCTTCTAAGAGCAAGAGTTTGTAGTCATTTTGAAGCACCTTGATTTGTGAGGATCTTCTGCACTATCTGAAAATAACTCACCACACTATATTCCCAGTTCAATCACTACATGCACAGACTGTAATGTTAACTTTTGAACTTTGAGAAGTGAAACTAACACTCCGTTCAGTAGTGAAAAGTAGAAAAAGACAGGATGAATTGGTCTGTTAGGCTGAAATAATGGATCAAAGTTTTTGCAGTGCAATTCTACATGGCACAGCTAACACAAACAATCCTCAAAGCAATCCCTCTAAAGGAAGGCCTGGTAATCTGATTAATTTGATGAACAACATGTTTCCACAACACTATTTGCAGACAACAGACTATTTCTTTAGTTAGAGTAGTGTGAACTCTTGAGTACAGCATGTGGCACCAATGCAAGTCAAGATCCTCTTCTGGATGGCATTACTTTCAATAGCTTCTAATGCTGATTGGAAGAAAGGTTGGATGATGGAATTGGTGACTGTGTGTTATGGCCCGTATCAGTTCAAGCTTCATGCACAAGCTACCAAGATGAGTCAGCAAAGGAATGAGCAGAGGAAATGTGATCACAAGGGCAGGATCACGTGGCTGAGCATTATTACAACAGAATTAGGAAGTTAGTTATTTGGCGGGAAAGTTAGTTAGTCAATTGCAGATTGTTTTCTTGAGCTGAAGGCTCTAATCTGTATAAATAATGCGTCTGTCTACTAGGGAGCTTAGCTTGATTGTAATCCAGATTTTCCCTCTCAATAAGATCTCATCTTTCTCCTTCTCTGCCCTTTCTTCTCTTTCCCCCAATTTCCCTTTCTGATCACTTCTCTTTTCTCCTTCTATCTCTTATCCCTAATTCAACTCTGTCTGATCCATTACAGTGGTATCAGAGCTTGCGATCCTTGGATTGTAAGCTTCAAACCGCTGAAAATCATGGCGGAAGGAACTAGAATGAAGAGTTTTGAAGAGCAGCTCAGGAAACAAGAGGCTAGGATCCAAGCAGTCATTGATTCCTTGGCTGCGGACAAGCAGGCTATGGACGAACGGTTGGAAGGTAATCAAAGGGAGATGCGAGCTCTAATGGAAACCAATAACTCAGAGCTGAAAAGCTTCATGAGTACTCAAATCAGTTCCATTTTGAGGAGTTTGCAAGGTGACAGGGGCATTTTGGGAAATCCTACGGGCTCAGCAGAGAGGACTCCTAATCATCGCAGTACTGGAGCTCAAGGTGTTCGACAAGGTGAATTTGGCAATTCAACCAGAGGAGATGGCCAGCATTGGCCTGTGGGGGTCCCCAGGCTAGATTTTCCCAGGTTTGAAGGCCATAGTCCCAAGGAGTGGATCAGGAAGTGTGAGAAGTTCTTCCAACTGTTTCACACTCCTGAAGATCAGCAGATGGACTTGGTGGAATTGCATCTAGAAGGCAAGGCAGATCTCTGGTATCAAAATTTCAAAAAAGACAGAGGGGTGGTTCAATGGAAGGATTTTGGTTTGGAGGTGTGTAGAAGATTCAGCAATGTAGGGGAAGCAGATGCTGTAGAGGAGTTCAGCAAGCTTAGTCAATCCTCCACCGTTCTGGCTTACCAGGAAAAGTTTGAAGAGTTGAGGTCAATTGTAATGCTCCAGGTGCCTGAATTGACCGAATCTTACTACATAGCTAGTTTTCTAAGTGGATTGAAAGGTGAAATCAAATCGGCTGTGAAGATGCATAGGCCACTTAGTCTACAAGCTGCATTTGAAATGGCCAGATGGCAGGAACACCACTTAGAGCTTCTCCACAAGTCCAATAGAACTTCACTCAAAAGTGGCCCACAATCAACTCCCTATGGTTCTACCAAGGGAGTGCAGGATCCAGGAGTAAGGCAGACGGGTACTTTGTCACCAGATTACAGCAGGAAATCCAATCCACAGCAGGTTTTCAAGAAGATCTCCCCTACTGAGTTTCAATACAGGAAGGACCATAATCTGTGTTTTAGGTGTGGAGAAAGATTCAGTCCAGGGCATAATTGTAAAAGCAGGGGAATCCACATGATGTTAGTAGATGATGGGGACAAATGTGATACAGATCAGACAGTAGATCAGACAGCAGAAGAAGAGGAAGTTATTGAGTACGTGGGGAACCAGCAGGAGCATGATGTGATGCTAACCTTGCATGCAATGTCAGGAGAATTATCATCTAGCATCATCAAAATGCAGGGGCGGTATAAGGGTCATCATCTGACAATCCTTCTAGATGGAGGAAGTACTAACTGCTTTATCAAGAGATCTGTGGCTCAGATGTACCCAGAAATGGTGCAGAGGCATAGGCCTTTTAAGGTCAAGATAGCTGATGGCAAGGAGTTGCAATGTGACCACTGGATTCCTAGGATGCAATGGGACATGCAGGACCACAAATTTACACATGATGTGTTTGTCCTGGATCTGGAACCTTATGATTTGATATTGGGGGTGGACTGGATGAAATACTACAGTCCTATCACTTTTGACTTCAAGAAATTGCATCTGTCTTTTGAAAAGGAAGGGGAGCAGGTGGTGCTAAGGGGAGATTCCAACACTGCCAACGTTAGGATGCAGCAAGGCTTATCAGCTCACAAGTATGTCAAGCATAAGATCAGGAAGGCTCTACAGCAGTCTTGCATGGTGCAGATTCACAATTCACAGGTAATGTCTGTACCAGATTCTCTCACTAAATTGTTGGCCAAATATGATGATGTCTTTGCAGAACCTAAATCTCTCCCTCCTAACAGATGCCATGACCACCAAATTCCCCTTAAATCAGATGCCAAACCTTTCAAAATTCCTCCATACAGGTACCCCCATTTTCAAAAACATGAAATTGACAGGCAAGTAAAAGACATGTTAGCCTCTGGCCTTATACAGATCAGCCACAGCCCCTTTGCATCTCCTGCTCTATTAGTCAAAAAAAAAGATGGGAGTTGGAGACTCTGTATTGATTATAGACAGTTAAACAACCTTACCATAAAAGATAAGTTTCCAATTCCCATTATAGATGACCTGTTAGATGAGTTACATGGAGCAAGGGTCTTTTCTAAAATTGACCTTAGATCAGGCTACCACCAAATCAGAATGAACTCTGATGACATCCCCAAAACTGCTTTCAGGACTCACTCTGGACTATATGAGTTCCTTGTAATGCCATTTGGACTCACCAATGCACCTGCCACCTTTCAGGCACTAATGAACTCAGTTTTTGAGCCTTACATCAGAAAATTTGTCCTTGTGTTCTTTGATGACATTCTGATCTATAGTCCAGACCACAAAACTCACTTACACCACTTATCCCTAGTACTAGAGACCTTGAAAAGACACTTCCTATATGCAAAGATGTCAAAATGTTCATTTGGCCAGAATCAAGTGGAGTATCTGGGACATATAATTACTAGTGAAGGGGTGAAAACTGATCCATCCAAGGTAGAAGCTATGCTGTCCTGGCCAACTCCTACCTGCTTGAAGGCCCTCAGAGGATTCTTGGGTTTAACAGGTTACTACAGGAGGTTTGTTAAGGGGTACGGAGAGATGGCCAAACCTCTCACTGAGTTGCTGAAGAAGGATCAGTTTGCTTGGGGTACTGCTGCAGAATCTGCATTCCAGCAGTTGAAAATGGCCATGAGCAGGACACCAGTGTTAGCTTTACCTGATTTTTCAAAGCCATTTCTGTTGGAAACTGATGCTAGTCAGTTAGCCATTGGGGCAGTTCTGATGCAACAGGGGAGACCTATAGCCTACTACAGTCAAGTGTTAGGACAGAAAAATCAGACCAGATCCACTTATGAGAAGGAGCTGCTATCACTCATCACTGCAGTTCAAAAATGGAAACATTACTTGATGGGAAACCATTTCATTATAAAGACTGATCATGAGAGCCTCAAATACTTGCTGGACCAGAAAATAAACACTTCCCTTCAGCAGAAATGGTTGATTAAACTGATGGGAATGGATTATGAGATTCAGTACAAAAGGGGTAAAGACAACGTGGTTGCAGATGCATTGTCAAGGAGAGGTGAGCAGGGAGATCCAGCAGAAGCATTTGTGCATTCTCTTACTACCATTAAACCTCAATGGTTGACAATGGTGGCTGAGAGCTACATTGGGGATGAAATAGCTAAAGAAGCACTGATGAAGTTGGCTATGGGAGCTGATGCACTGCCTGACCACTCTTATCACCAGGGGATTCTGAGGTTTAAGGGTAGGATATGGATAGGTGCAGGCTCCGGGTTAAGACAAAAATTGATCTCCTGCTTCCATGATTCTTGCCTTGGGGGGCACTCTGGAAATCATGGTACTTATCAGAGGATCAAGAGCTATGTGTATTGGCCCGGAATGAAGAGGGAAGTGGAACAATATGTACAGGGGTGTGATATTTGTAAGAGGAGTAAGAGTGAAAATTGCTCTTATCCAGGACTGCTGCAACCATTAGCTATACCTGAGCAAGCTTGGCAACAAATTTCTATGGACTTCATAGAGGGGCTACCCAAGTCTTTTGGCTGCAATGTCATCTATGTAGTGGTGGATAGGTTTACTAAATATGCTCACTTCATTCCTATGACCTCTCATTACACTGCTAAAAGTGTAGCAGAGGCCTTCTTTGATCAAATTTTCAGGTTGCATGGCTTACCAACCCACATTGTCTCTGACAGGGACAGGGCTTTTACTAGCCTATTCTGGCAGGAACTTTTTAAAATGCTGGGCACAGAGCTCAACTTTTCTTCTGCTTACCACCCTCAATCTGATGGACAGACTGAGAGGGTTAACAGATGTGTGGAGAGCTATTTGAGAAGCGTGTGCATGGATCAACCAGGGAAATGGAGGAAATGGCTTCCTGCAGCTGAATGGTGGTACAACACCAACTATCATAGCAGTCTGCAAATGCCACCCTTTCAGGCCTTGTATGGTTACAAACCTATCCAGCTGAATCTGAGGCCTGATACCACGTTAGTGGCTGCAGTGGAAGATTGGGCACAGGAGAGATTGGGGTGGAATTCCTTGCTCAGGGAGAACCTGCTAAAGGCTCAGAATAGAATGAAACAGTTGGCTGATAAAGGGAGGAGTGACAGGGAATTTGAAGTGGGAGAGTGGGCTTATCTGAAGCTCCAACCTTACAAACAAACTTCTGTAGCCGTGAGAAGGAATTTAAAACTCACTGCCAAGTACTACGGACCCTATCAGGTGGAACAGAAGGTAGGTACTGTAGCCTATAAGTTGCAGCTACCTGCAGGGTCTAACATCCATCCTGTCTTTCATGTCTCACTGCTCAAGAAGTCACCTAAGGAGGCTCCAGTCAGTACTACATTGCCTACCTTGAATGCAGATAGTGAGTTCGAGGTAGTGCCCTTAGCAGTATTGGACAGGAGAACAATTTATAGGAAGGGTCAGGGAATAGATCAGGTGTTGGTGCAATGGGAAAACATGGAACCTGAGGAAGCCACTTGGGAAGACCTGTCGTTCATTCATGCCCAATTCCCTGCTTTCACAATCAATCAATCCTAGAGACTAGGATTATTTTTAGGGGGAGGTATTGTTATGGCCCGTATCAGTTCAAGCTTCATGCACAAGCTACCAAGATGAGTCAGCAAAGGAATGAGCAGAGGAAATGTGATCACAAGGGCAGGATCACGTGGCTGAGCATTATTACAACAGAATTAGGAAGTTAGTTATTTGGCGGGAAAGTTAGTTAGTCAATTGCAGATTGTTTTCTTGAGCTGAAGGCTCTAATCTGTATAAATAATGCGTCTGTCTACTAGGGAGCTTAGCTTGATTGTAATCCAGATTTTCCCTCTCAATAAGATCTCATCTTTCTCCTTCTCTGCCCTTTCTTCTCTTTCCCCCAATTTCCCTTTCTGATCACTTCTCTTTTCTCCTTCTATCTCTTATCCCTAATTCAACTCTGTCTGATCCATTACACTGTGACAGCTAGAAAAATAAGCATCTTGTCCATCTTATTCAAGAAAAAGTTCAACAAAATGGCAAGAAGAAATCAGAAGGCTAGCATAGCCCCTAACATGTGGCTTACTGCTTCATTACATGGTATGTCACTGCAGAAATTATATACCAGCTTTATGAAAAAATTAAAAACTCTAGGAAACCATTGAGTTTAATATTTGACCAAAGCCAGCTAAATGTGGCAGAGTCAATATCCTAACTAGAAAGCCTCTGACAAATGCTGCGAAATATTGGTTTATACGAGCCCAAAGAAAATGACAACTTTAGATATGAAATTTAGAAATATTAAATTGGTTTTACATCACTAGTTTATAAATTTGCCCCCACTGACCAAAGAAAAATATTTGTTCCAGGTAACGAATTTTATGCTTTTATCCTGACTAATTTGTAGAAAGTCAATATGACATGTTTCTACAAGTATTTATATAAACAGTTATTAGTTATATGAACAAGTAAGATATACAATCCATCGGTTTAAGTATGACTACAAGTAAAAGCCATAGTTTCAAAGGGGTTCTAAGCCACTAATGGGTAACAAAAAATTTAGAGTTTTGATGAGTTCACAAGGCATTAGTGGATTCATTGTATTTTCTTATGTTATTTGTTACATGTCTCAACTATCTATTATATATGCCCCCTCTGAGAAATTTTTCTGGCTCCACCACTGTTCCAGAGTCTTTGCTGAGAAGTTTTAGCTGTCCCAACAATTGCATGGGAGGAATATTTGTACCCAAGATTCAGTTATTATGTAGATATTTATTTGTATTTTCTCTATTTCCAAGTTATAAATCTTAATAGCCAGGACTAAAACTAAATATCATCTTCCTGGAGATGGAATATGAAAAAGATTCAAAAAACCTCGATGAGATTAGACATGAGCCACTATGTGAAGAAGATGTTGGCTTACAACTTACCCTAGATATGTGAAGACGAGGTTGGCTTACAACTTACCCCAGATAAGGCTAAATCAAAATCTGGCAGTGTCATGGGCAAGAATGCCAAATATTTCAACAAGGAAGCATGCTCTGTTTTGAAAGAGCAGCACGAAACAGACATGATGGAAAATGTCTTTTCCCATTAGCATACAGAAAGAATCAAGGGTTTGAATCTGGTGTCATTTGTTCATATTTCTGACTTATTCTAGCCAACTTAAGAAATAATTCATGGATAATAAACAGCAACTGTAGATCCCAAGTATATAACACTGCTGAAAAGAAAATGCTAACAATCATGATCACATTTGCTTCCGAATCCCTCTCCAAGTCGGACAAATAAATTAAGACAAAATTACAGAAGCTACAGTCCAGTAAGAATGATGTAAACAACTCCAATAA
The DNA here is from genome assembly GCF_036785885.1 of Coffea arabica. Classification (NCBI taxonomy): domain Eukaryota; kingdom Viridiplantae; phylum Streptophyta; class Magnoliopsida; order Gentianales; family Rubiaceae; genus Coffea; species Coffea arabica. The sequence continues at coordinate 45,972,512 of NC_092324.1, read as the reverse complement.
CTGACATTAACTTGTCATAAGATTTCTCATTCTTCTCAATTGTCTCGTTTGGCAGAGCTTCTTCTGCAGCCAATCATATTAAAATTTGATGAAAATTTTGACATTTAGTCTTTTCCTAAACTCAAAAAATCTGGTGCCCCCCAAAAAAAAAAGTTCACATTACTTGGACACAAATATCCCAACAGTTTTGACTATTCGTCAACCGTTTATTATTCGTAAATTCCATTTATAAGATATTTATAAGATAAGATGTATTCTGAGAGAGCAGGAAGGAAAGAGACTCGATGACTCTGTGTTCTCCCACAGCAAGAATCCCAATCCACCTCACCTCTTGCAAGTCAACCCCATTTTCAACCCGAGACAAAATGACCCAAACCACAAGCATAGCAAGATGTAATACCATGATCGTTCCCTAGTTTGTTCTGCCTACAGAAAATGTCCCTTGTTTCTTCCACAGAAAATGGGACAAAAAGATATCCAGAAAATACTATCCAAAGGATCTAAGTGCTCTGGTACCCTTTGATATTGTTCCAATGAAGCAAAACGGAAACAATTTCATGATAGCTCTCTGATCATCGGCCACATCTTGTTACAGGAAAAATTGTAGGAAAAGTTTACTGCTGGGACACTTTCCAACAGTTTACGTCAGCGAATTTTTAAGGTTATACAACATTTGTTTGGTCTCATCATATCTCATTGGCAAACTATTAACCACTTAATTTGAATCTCAATTTTCTCCAATTTAACTAAATCAACTTCTTTCCTATTTCTTTACCTTACTTACTCTTTTTTTCTGTCCATCAGAGCCTTATATATTCATGCACAATTTAGATGTACAACTATATGCTTTAACACCTTCATCAATACTATATTAGTTGGCACATATTAACAAAAATTACAGGCACAAAATGGATACTTCTTGTCTATCAAAACCACTACAATGTGGAAAATTCAAATTAACAAAGTGAGATCCATAATGCAGTTTGGGCACGTTTATCTATAAGACACTACAGTTCTTATGGGCTTGCTTGAATACCCAATTTCTTGGGAAAGGTAGGGGTACTGGCAACATAGGTCATCTCTTTCATAATGTATTGAAGTAAAATATGAGAAATAAACCAATCAAGAGCCATGATAACTGTAGTAACAAACCATTATCAACAGAAAAGATAGGGCAGCAAGAAGTGGAAAACACAGCTTGGAAAATCTATAAACCATGGCAATATCAAGATGCAAATTCTCCAGTACAAAAAAAAAATGGAAATACAAAGTTTGGTTTGGCGAACTGGGATGATCACAATACTGCATCACCAGAAAAGGTGAATATCCATTATACATTCTCATTGTATCCAACAAACTTTGAGAAGTAGGTTTGAAAAGAGGTAACCAAACACTGACCAAGTTGAAAATCAGAACAGGTAGATATGAAGTTCTTGCTGAGAAGAAGAACTGCCCAAATTTAGTTAAGATCAGGCTTAAAAATCATCAATGAGTCATGACACCAAAGTTCCAGATTTTCTTCTCTTTCTGTAACTTTTTCACTTGCCAATGTATGTTTTCCAGATGAGGAAGACTATTCTTTTTCTTTGTCACAAAAATGTGAGTTCAAAGAGTGACCAAATCCATATTGACACCATAAACTAGTTTCAGCTGGTCAACTGGGATTGTCCACCCAAACGGTGAAACCCATTTATTGTGATATTTATCATTGTTGCTTGCTTGGTATAGAATTTCATTATATATGATACTTCAGGAAAAAAAGTGTTCATCCTGGTTTGGAAATTTTTAATGCAGTTGTCCTTCTTACACCCCCCCCCCCCCAACACAAACAAACCCTACTTCACAACAAACTGGTATAAAAGCTACTGGGTTGAACTGTTAGGCTGATAAAAAAAGGGACGAATTATCTAGTTGTTTTACAATTAACCTTGTCAAATTATTCAACTTGAAAACCTAGTCAAAGACAATCTTAGACTTCTTCATCAAAGTTTATGCAGGCAACTTTGGCACATGAGTGAGAAAAGGGCTTTAAATTCGTACTGAAATTTAATCATCGTAAAAGCCAATGGCAATGCCTCAAACACCCGCGCTTGTATATATGCAAGCAACACAAAGTTCGAATTGCAAATAATTCTCACCAGCTGGACAGTGAATCCTCAATTTTAATAGTTGTTACATCAAAGATAATTCTCTCGAGGTTGCTTTATACATTGTTACATCTTTTGATATTCTTATAAATCTGTGGATTTTTTTTTTATTCCGAAGACCAGGTCTTGCTGGCAAGAATAACTTCCTAAACGATGACTTGAAAGAGATCTACAATGCACAGTCTGGTGATTTCAATCTTAACTCTAAACAGCATCCTACAAGGGAGAAATAAAATGAAGGGGTCTAAAACAATAGATGTAGGTCATGTTGTTGGTGTGGTTAGTCAGTGTCTCAGCAATCCCGGTAGTGCACATGGGAATGCACTTCAATGGGCATATCTAGAGTATACTTCAAGCTGTGTATAGATTTTAACAAAGGAAGACTTATGGTTCTGGGCCAGTAAGAAAATTAGAGAAAGTAACAAAGGTCCAGACAGAGAGAGAGTAAGCAAAGGTGAAGAACATCTAAAACCTTGTAGAACATAAAATATTCATTTCAAGTCCAATCTTGATGAAATTTCAGGAACATGCTCCTTTCACCAAGCTTTAACGTAGCTGTTCTGATTTTCATGTGCTTCTCAGTTAATAACATCTCCTCAAAAACCACTTTGTCAGAGTTTTTAGGAGTGGAAGAGAATGAATTATGAATATTCTCATGTATGAGGAAGTGAAGATAGAATTTAGCTGACATCTTGATGTGCCAGATAGAACTTTCATACTCCCATTATTTTCCTGATGGAGAAACTTTCAGAATGGCTATGTCACATAATTATTTCCACTTGCATTTTGCACATTATAAAACTTGAATCTGAGCGTCATGATTTTTCAGTCTTCTACTATTGTTATCATCATTAACTGGTCTATTGATCTCAATTTACTTCATACTTAGGGAGAGATAAATAGTTCTATATGTTGATTGTGTTTGACATATTTTGTTTGTTGAAACCCCTACTTTATCCAATAGAATGAATTCACCAACAGATCAAACCATGTTTCCAGAATAACAAAAGAGTAAATGACTAACCAAAACTCTGCCATTTCACTGGAAGGTATCTGGTGTGACAGCGACTCATAAAATATCCTCAAAGGCTCTCTCTGTTGACCAAAACGCCGATACATTAATAAGCAAAATCAGTCAATACCCAGACTTCATACAAAGATTCAAACAAAATTCAAAAACTTCTGACCTCTTCAGGAACGTCAAACTTCTGGCCAGGTAAGGAGTAAACTTTCTTTTCTCTGGTTTTAGTTACTGTCTTTCTCTTCGTCACAGCCTTCGACGAACTAGATGTTCCTTTTGCTTTTGCCTTAACCTGATCATCACATACCAAAACAAATAATCAAAGCCAAAATCATGGAATCAAATAACATTTCCAACAATAAACTGGTTATGTCTCCATATGTGAATGCATCAATACACGATGGCATCAAATAGAGACCAGCGTCTGCTGGGTATCTGAGTTTCGAAATTTAATAGGAAGACAAAATTGGAAATCGAAATCCTATTTACTAGTCAATTTTCTGACTATTTGATTACCCAATGAAATTATCGAATTCATGACAATTTAATCAATCTCAAGCAGCAAGCAATTCAAATAAGTCTATTGCTTGAACTACAGATACAAAAGAAGAGCAAATTACACCAGGTGAAATGGTCAAAGAAAAGAAATCACAACTTGATTCCAAAATCTAGAATACAAAAAACAAATAACTACTAAAAATACATCCTTTCTCCATAATCAAACGCAATGATTTAAGCACACAAATTAAGCATTCATTATAGACATTGAAAGAGAAAAGGGGAAAGAACAGATTATAATCCAAGAAAACAAACAATAAAAATCATAACTTGGCTACTGAACAAGATCCGATAGAGACAAAAGGAGTGATCTTTACAACAGAGGTACCTCACTTTTGGAAATAGTGCTTGATAAAGATTTCTGTTTTGCATCAGCAGATTGTTTAGATGAAGAGCTCTCAGCAGCTTTTTTCTTGATCATAGATGATTCACCCTTTTCCTTTGCTAACGATGATGATGATGAAATTGATGAGGAACCCAATTGATTTCCCCCGCTGGGCTTCACTTTTACCACATTAGATTTGGTCTCTGTGGCCATATTTCCTTATTTCTTTCCCTACAGCTGCTTCTCCAAAGCCTTCACCCTGCTGCCTGAACTATCTTCTGGCCTTATTATTTTGCTGATTTCTGATGTTTCTTCTTTTTCCACACCTATCATTGAAGATTCATCAGCTAATCTATCTCTTTTGTCTGTTAGAAAGAGAGAAAAAAATATATAGTGATTGTAGATTGTGAGTTTCTGTGAAATTCTTGAAATTATTAATTAAATAAAACACGGTGATGAAAGGAAATACCACCATAAAAGGTAAACTTGGTTTGCAGGTTTTCAACTGTTCAACTGCTTTTATTATGTGGGGTTTTGACCTATGTGGCTCCTAACTTCATGTGTTTCTTTACCTGCTTTTCATTTTTGCCCATGTCATGAGAAAGGCAATAATAAATCTTTTTTACAAATTGTATCAACATAAAGATTTAGGGTTGCTTCTTAAAAAAAAATCTAAGGGTTTTAGTACAAGTGATGATGATCATTACATCAAGTGTTGTAGTTGTACTGAACAACTGCCCAGATAGTTTATTACTAGTATGCCCTTTTAATCTTCAATTCTCCTTTGCATGTCACTACAATTCCTACCTGATTTTCAAGTCATATGAGTTGAAGTTTGATCTACAATTGCAAACGAGTCGAGTCGAGTCGAATTTTTGATCTAATCGAGTTAAATTTTGACTTAATTTTATCAAGTTTGAACTTGACGAACTCTCAATATAAAACTCGAGTTCAAATTTGACTTAAATTCGAATCAAGTTCGAATTTAAAAAAATAAAATAATAAATTTCTTAATAAATAATAAAATATTAAGTATTTATATATGTAATTTTACTATTAAAATAATATATATATATATAATCGAACCGATTCGTGAACTAATAAATTAAGTATCTTTGAACTCGAGTTTGATTTGATCAATTCGAACTCGACTCGAATTTAATATTGACCGAATTCGACTTGAGTTTTGACACGAGCAGCTGAATTGATTTGTAACCCTAGTTTCATCTCCTACTATATTTATGAGGATCGTAACTGGTAAAGCAATAAAGAGTACTTGTTCCTGTCAAATCTTGAGGATAGAGCTTGGAAATCGAAAATTATTTTCAGTTGCAATTCAGCAATTCCATGAGACACTTGTCTAGGAATTTTTGCAAGCAACTGCACAAGTTTGACCCCCAACTTAATTTTCAAAATTGAGTGATTGGATCCATAACATTTTCCTCAACCATCATTTGGGCCGTACCTGGTTGACTTGGAATTTTTGCGTCTTTCCTATGCCTTCAAATCGTACGGAAAACCATTTTACCAACCCCAAATATACTGTACGTTCATAGTTTTTTTTTTTTTTTTTTTTTCAACAGTCACGATTAGTCTTGATATTTTTGTTTTTCAGTTGGGAAAGAGTGAAGAAGAAAAGGTGACTCGCCTCATTCCAAGAAGATCAAAGCATGCCACTGATGGCCTAGTAGTCTTAGTATTTGATGATATTTTTTTTTTGGAATTTGATAATTTAAGACTTCTTCAATGCATTATCTGATAATTGAATACTTTCACAATGCATTTTTTTCGTTACGCGTGGACCCTTATTCTATTTATTGGAAGTATGCAAATTCTAGCTTTTTCCAGTATTTTATATACAAATATTTTATTAGAAATAGCTCATAGATTTTGTCACAATTCGAATTTAGGAACTGATTCAAGTAACTTTTAGGCTGAAATTTATTCGCCCAAAATGATAAGCCCATATTATTTGGTAGCTGAAAGACCCAAATTTATCAATTCATTTCTTTTTTTTGCTTGATTCGATGTGGGATACGTCATTTTTCTCACCTTTGGGACTCTCAGAAACAAAATGTTCCAAAAGTGTTTCAAATTGTTCCTAGAAATTCTTTCCTCTTCTTGCTCTTTGTCACTGTTAAATCGTCCTTACTTCTTACCCTAACTTGAAATCTCCCTTCCTTTGGGATTTTGTGTTCTTGCAAAGGACGTCAGAATCCAAACTGTAAACTTAGTTGTGCTTAGATTCTAAAAGTAAATCTCATGCACTTAGATTATGTTTTGACTTTAGAGGTGACTCCCGTACATGGCACACAATTTCCTTCACGCTCTTGCGTATAAAGAATCATAATCCGTTGGTTCAGGCTCACTTCGCGCAAAAAACCACGTGAGGTTCAGTGTAATACCAACTATCACGAAAGAAATTCAAGGACTGGTCCAAATATTTTTTTGGCTGAAATTCACTTATCCAAAGTTATTAACCTAAGTTATTTGGTAGTCAAACGACCCAAACTTATCAATCCATTTCTTTCCTTTGCTTGCCAGGGTGAGATACCCCACGTTAGGTGGGCATACAAGAGAGATTCCCAATTGTATTGATTAGTGTCACGAGTTTCCATCTTTGAGAGACACCTCAGTTGGATAAAATGAAATTTGATGCTCTTAGGTATTCCCCCCCAAAAAAAAAATATCACATAGGTATCCCTTTGACAATTTAGACTCGCAAAAGTGTTACCTTGAAATTTGGTCCAAGATTGTGGTTTCCATAGTTTAACAATTCTTCTTATTCTAGATTTAAGAAAAAAAAGTTCAAAAAAAAAAAGATTTAAGAGAAAGAAAAAAGTATTAATAGAAAGTACTGGTACAAAAATTTATGGACGCAAGAAAAGTCCCCTCAATGACGGATGATGTGTCAGTCTGTCAATGGATTCAACGAATTTAACGTTAACTGATGGCCCTATAATTACTTTGTCAGAAAAAGTGCACCTGCCCAACCAACCAGCACGGAGCAATGAAACGACGCCGCACAAGATGTTGTACACATGCTTGCAGCTCATTGTTTTGTTCAGGGAAAATTGTTTAAGATTGTCAAATGAATTTTTCTATTTTATATTTTTAAAATATTAATTTTATATTTCTTACAAATTTAAGTCAACAAAAACTGGTTCCAATTTAGTATTCTGACTACTTTTCAGTTTGAAATCACCACATGATTCATATATGATCATTTTTAACATACAGAAAAAATTAGATTCCACTTGTTTTGAGTCAAAAATGAATATGAGTCAAATTTTAATTTTTTAAGAAAAAGAATATATTTTGGTTTAGATTATGCTTTTTAGAAGAAAAAAATAAATATAGATCAGACCATTTATTTAATTACAAATAGTACCTAATCTTTTTGCCCTTTAAAAAATGACCACATATGAGGGATCTAGGCAAAATGTGGTGAAAAACCTAGTTTGGGGGTTAAATTTTGCTGACTTAAATTTGTAAGAAACGTAAAATTAACATTTTAAAAGTGAGAGATAGAAAAATTTATTTATCAAAATGTGAGGGATGCTTTAAACAATTTTCCCTTTCGTTTGTATAAATTAGATGAGTATGTGTCTATTTCCTTTTTTAATTTCTTTTTCTTGATAAATAATTTTTTTTCTTATTTCACTAAACTTCATTACATCATTTACAATTTCTTTTTGGAATATCCATTGCATTCATGGTATGAAACTCCACACTAATTTAACTACTCTTGCCTAAATTGTCGGAAATCTTTTCTATTTTGAAACAATAATTTATATTCATTGCAAAAGAAGATAACCGTACGAGGTATTGAGCAAAGGCACACATAAGCTTTACAACCTGTCTAAGACAGGGGAACAAAGTTAATCTATTCTATATATTGGTGAATGCATAAAGCATATGGTTATTTCAGTATTGTTGAAAAGATTCAAGTTATTCCTTGCTAAAAGCCAATAATCCATTGCCTAAAAAGGGGCAAAAGGACAAAGAATGATTTTTTTTGGTCATCTCCATTGTACAAAGGCATATTTGCAGTTTTAAGATGTTAAACCAATTTTCTTGAAGTCCCAACCACGAAGCATTTCTTAGTGATGGATTGGAGAGTAATAATATCAGTCAAATTTTGAGTGTTGCAACTGTTACTAAGTCAACTGGCTCTTCACAAATATCAGGGAGATTGGATTCTAAAAACTCTGTTGTACCAAACAGAGTGCAGAATCATATGGAACATATCGTATTTTACAGGATCAGCATGCCAAAGAAAATGTTTCTGAACCTCTTTCACTCTCTTTTGCATTTCAAGGTACTTTTCCTCTGGGATGGAAAGGAGTATATCCTTCAACTTTGGTATGTCCTTCTCTAAAACGAAAACAGCAAAGGATTCCCAATTCAAAACCTCAAAGAAAGGAGGCACATAGTTATCAGATATTATAACTGGAACACATTCATAGAAGATAGATTCCACAACTCGTGGGCTATGGACTGCATAGCCTTTTGCACAGATGCAATATTTGCTGCTCTTCATATGCTCAATGTAGTTCTTATTACCTTTGACATGAGGCATTCGACCAAAGATTCTCATGTCAGGATCTTTACCCCAGTAATCCAGGAGTAATGGACGAACATTCCCGTGCATATAACCAGCAAAGAAAGCCAAGATTGGTCGTTGAGATGGAGGTTTACCTCCAATATCCTTGAGAGGGTTCTGAGCTGAGCGTACATAAACTGTCGGAAGGGCAACATCCTTGCCTATCTCAAAGCCCACATTGATGTCAGCATTGCATAGTGCTCTTAGGCAACTAAGCATAGGACCTCTTGTTTCAGCAGGAGCCTGGATAGCAGCAATTTCAAGAGAAAACATGTTCTTCAAATTTGACCAAATTCCGAGAAAGCATGTTGCAAGAAGTGAAACCTCAGTAACTCCCTTTTATGGTAACGGGCAAATAGGTAATACTTTTCAATGCGTCATAAGCCTTAGACAGACTTTATGTTAACACAACAGCTTCTGGCTAGGTTATTTACTTGGACGATCATTATTGCAAATATATGATGTTCAACTTGTTAAATATATACATAATATGAACTAATGCAGAAGTCAGTCCGAAGGATATAATGGTCTACTCTAAAACTTTCAAATCCCCTCTAGAAAATCAAACAAACAGAAAGAGTCAAACCCTATCTAGCATAAAAAGATCTTGTAGTAGTCAATACTCAATAACAGCAAGAATAACAGTGGCATACCCAATCATGACAAGCTGCAAGGAAATGGTCTTCTCCATTGGTTCTGTTCCAGAATGGATACTTTTGGCCGAGCATGCCTACATAGCGCTTCATGTACTCAATGAGGTTATTACGACTGTGTGAATGACGCACATAAAGTGTTAACTGAAGCAAACGCGAACTAAAAGGTAAGTAAAATAAATGGGCTTTGGCGGGATCATCAGTAGCATATTGCTTATTTGATTCCATTAACTTCAAAAACCATCCTTCAGAAGCATATATCCCTTCAACTATTGACTCATGGAAAATTGGTTTTTCTCCTTCCTTATAGATGTAAACTTTAAGCACCTTATCCATTAACTCATAGCTCCTGCAAATGCAATGAAATTGTTATTTATGTAAGTAGTCAGCACAAGAAAATGCCAGGAGAAAATTAGGGTAAGGCTTCTAAAGATAGGTATTACTACAGAAAGGCAACTTTATGTGTTTCATAAAATTGTAGGGGAAAGAGAGTATAGTTTTAATGACTGAATTTGTAATTTTTTTTTAATGTAAAGGACATAAAGCCATTAAGCCGCCAAATTCCTTTTCCACAACCAAGATTGAAGAAGTGAAGCAATTGTCAGAGACTAAAAAGTTCCACTTCTTTGCATATTTTATGTTCTGTGGGTTGGAGTTCAGAGCGTCTGCCCATTTCTCCTGACATAAAAAGCTACAATGCTCTAAAGGGTTTGAAAATTCATTTTTTATAAAACTTCAAATTGTCAAGAAAAAAGAAAAGGACAAAGATGAAGCTAACCGGTGACAATGTATACCTTTTAAACATCGACACATTTCTGTAAAGAGGAGCATAAAGTTCTGTGCTATTTCGATGAACTGGTGCATCCTGTATCTGTGACTTTGCATAATGCAGTTCCTGATCAGCAGTTGAATTCCATTTCACTATCTGTTAAAAAAAAAAGTTAATGAACTCAAATTCTTTTTCAAGCCAAATCACATAGACCTTATATCACATTGACGTACCACTGCACGAGGTAGGGACTGACTTTGCAGCAATAACTTGTTCATTGCAGATATTGAATATACAGCTGATGTTGGCAAACTAGACTTTCCATGCCCTACAGAAGAATTGTTATGTAGCAAGCTTACATTTCTCTGCATTAAGCTTCCTTTCTCATCTGTTTTCATTATATGTTTTTCATGATTCTGCACTGACATCGCAGGACTTACCAAGTCCATATTTATTTGAGATGTTGTAATAGGTGAAGAAACTGCAGGAGGAAAAGCAACTGTAAGCTGTTGGGGAACAGAACCTGAGCTTGCATGTGGCGCAATGGATGAAGAAAACTCTTCAATTTGCTTATTGCTGGCTGAACTATCAAAGATTTCTGGAACACTTGGAGATGAATTATTAAGCTTAGAATTTCTACTGTCCTCAAAAGTGGAACTAGATGCTGAATCTTTGACCAAGTAAGTGTTTTTAGGATTACCAGCAGTTCTAGAGGCTGACTGATTCTTGGCCTCAAAATCCCATCTCCCAAATAAGGTAAATTTTCCAGCAGAAAACAGAGACGATATGGTACTACTGTTTGGAAGTGCAGAAAACTGAATGGCAACAAATATACCAAATGTTATTCCCAATACCCAGAACGATCTCCTAGTCTTTAAATGACTTGCACATATAAATTGGGATCCTGGATCCATAACACACTTTTAACTATCTAAATGCGGAACACGTGAACTTTATATGTCAACCTTTGGACATTGCAAAATCAATCTGGAAGTCACAGATTGAAAATGGACTCTTGCCACATTCATAGTATCACATTGTCTTGCATTTCTGCACGATGACTTAACAGCAGCTGAAACGGCTTTGAAGTCCATTAATTAACTAAAAAGAGGAAACTTCTCCACTAGACATTCACAGGATACGCTTCTGAGTCATTAAAATTGCTGATTGATGGTGAAAAGACAAACATTCCAATCAAGTTTCCCCCGACTTCCTTCCTAAGCATATTCTGCACATTTTCCCCCGTCTATTCACTGCTTCATATTCAAGAATGAGCTGATGAATCATTGTCCTTTTTAGTCCTTCAAAAAGAACCTATAGTAATTTCCAGAGTCCTTTATTTGCAGTCTCTCGTAAGACCTTACCATCTGCAAGTTTCATTGGTATGTGAAAATATCTGAAAAAAGTCCTGAAGAGCAACCAAATGGTTCTCAAACTAAAGCACCTTGAACAAAGTCTTATGTACAGTCGTATCCTGTGAAGAAAGTGGCTTTCCAGGTATCCAGCAGCTTTTGAACCTTATTTTCTTCCAGGATTAGCAACGGATAACAGTCAACAGGGAAGATTTAATAGAAGAAAGAACCAAATAAAGACCATGTATCAGATATCCAACCAGCAAGATTCTGTAGTCAACTGGCATTTATCGTAGCCATCACATGATAGACGTGTTTTAATCACCAAAAAATTCGTTTGAGCACTACCTGAAGGCCAAAAGAAGAAGAGAAACACACTTTCAAACTGATTAAATGCGTGATAACATGTTCTCATAGATAAAAACAGATACATGTTGAGTAATAGGTAATTAATGATGGTATGTAATAGGTAATTAATGTTGGCATGTAATCTCCGAATAGGACATGCTAGATTATTTTCTGCAACTTTTTAGCTCAGGGTGAACACTGAAATTCAATGCTTCTTGAATGCAGTGAAAAAAGACAACTTGTATGCAACACTTGCATTGTGTTAAAAATCAGACCATTATGCTTTGTCACCAGATTTTCGTTATTTTGTTTAATTCTTCAAATTCTTCATTTTCATTATTGCACTTCGGACCTTAAAATGCACATAGACAAGCCACATAATGAAGCCAATTCATTTACATCAGGCAAACGATATTTGTCAAAACTGCATTTTTACCCTAAACCTTATGGAAAGAAACATATAGGTTGCTTTCACACAAACAAAAGAGGTCCAAACATAAGAAAGCATCACCTTTCTGGTACGAAAAAAACAGTAGGCTTCATTGTTCTTTCTGCGTATCATTTCAGCTTTATACATCACAAAATTTGCTGCAGTTAATTTGGGTTGCTACAATTTCATGCCCTAGACAATTCCAAAAATTATTTTCTTTTTCTTTTTCTTTGTTCCTTCTACTAAAAATTTCTTCTTTTCCCTGTTCCCTTTTCTTACCCCAAATCCAGTAATCATTAGAGAAGAACTACAACGGAAAACCAGCATGATTATTGCATACACAGAGTCGCTATATAAGTTACCTGCAGACAGTTAATCCCATGAGCACAAATTCAGAACTTTTTTCAGTGACTTATATCTCATAAAATTAAACTTAATGATCAAGGAAACATTAGATTATCTATCATTACCTTGCTGGGGATCAGACAAGGAATGGAACTCCACTATCTGGGATAGCTGACGAGAAGAAATAAAGAGTACTACGGCTGCCTTCAAGAATGATTAGACGAGATCGCTCTTTCAACTCAACTCCACCAATTTATTTTTAATTTTTTTTAAGGCCAGCCTTACGGGTTTAACAACAGCATTTGCCTTCAAATGGGTTTTCAACCAAGAATAACATACAGCCATAATTTCAATTCCAAGCATAATTTAACCCAACCATGATTTTCGGAGTTAAAGGGAAATAATCACCATTTACCCTAACATAATTCTGGGTATTGAAGGGGAAAAGATGAACAAAAGTTGTCGGAGCACAACCCGGAGGCAGGATGAACCGGTGACTGATGCCACCCGATGAATGAAATTGCAGCGCCAGCAACGCTTGATTTTTTTTCTTTTTGTTTTTTTTTTTTTCGTGTTTGTGGGGGGAGGGTTTAACTGATGATGGTGGGTTGGGCGTGAGGGAGGACAAAGGGGAATGGAGGAGTGGACAGTAGAGAGGACTGGGGAGGAGACCGGCGCGATCCCAAGAAGAAACAAAGAAAGAAGTTGAGAGGCAACGGGGCCAAGTATAGAAGGGGTGGGTTTAACAACACAGCCGGGCAGAAATGTTCCTCTCAATTTTTTGAGAGTCCACCTCGAGATCACGTGATTAATGTTTCCTAATTCATGTTCAGACACAGCCACACACACACAGAAAGAGAAGAGAGGATACATTATTGCCCATATAATAACAGAAATAATTACTTTTAACAGTTATGTACAGCAAGAAATCAAACACCTGCACTACAGATCTAAATTTCTAGTACGTTTCTTTCAAATATCTGACATCTATCACTTGGAACTTATTTGGAAAACTCTGGTATACCAAATTGAATGGAGTATCATATGGAAAATGTCGTACTTTACAGGCCTAGGATGCCAAAGAAAATGTTGCTGTACCAGCTTAACCCTCTTCTGCATTTTTCGATACCTCTTCTCTGGGATTGACAGAAGTATGTTTTTCAAGTTTGGGATATCCTTTTCTGGGACAAAAATGGCGAAGGACTCCCATTTTAGTGTTTCAAAGAAAGGAGGCACAAAATTGTCAGATATAATGACAGGAACACACTCATAAAAGATGGCCTCAACTACACGTGGACTATTTACTTCGTAGCCTCTTGCACATATGCAATACTTGCTGCTCTGCATGTGCTGGATGTAGCTCATTTGGCCCTTCACCTTAGGCAATGGGCCAAAGATTTTCATGTCAGGATCTTTATTCTCCCAGTGCTCCAGCAGTATAGGACGGAGATATCCATGCATGTTTCCAGCAAAGAAAGCAAGAATTTTTCGCTTGGAGGGAGGTCGCCCGCCAACTTGTCTAAGAGGATGCTGAGGTAAGCGTACATATGTTTCTGCAAGAGATACATCTTTGCCAAATTGAAAGCCCTCTTTAATATCCGAATTGCATAGAGCTCTTATGCAATGTGCCATGATTTTTCTCGTCTCAGCTGGAGCCTGCCATACAATTACATGTATGTCAACAGATGTTTATTCAATATTTTATCTGCACAACTTTTTCCCAGCCTGTTTTCTTGGGAACTTGAAGCAAAAGATCTGTAAATTAGATTGGAAGCCACCACACAAATCTTTCAAGAAGTAGATAAATCTGTCCTAAAATATGAAAATAAACTATAGCACAGCGGTTCTAGTAAAAAAAGCTCATTTTGCAGCTCTACACAGAGATTGAAAATAACCTGTTTGACTAAGTAGTAGAGAAATTACGATGCATACCCAGTCATGGCAGGCTACAACAAAATGATCAGCTCCTCCAGTTCTATTCCAGAATGAATATCTACTTGTGATTAAGCTGAGGTAATTTCTCAAGCACTGAATTAAGTTCTTCCTACTGTGAGAATTAGGCACATATAATGTCTCCTCCAACATCCTTGTACTAAAAGGTAAGTAGAATAAGTGAGCTTTTTTCGGATTCTTGGTAACAAAATGTTTGCTTGATTTGAGCAGCTTCATAAACCATCCCTCAGAAGCATATATCCCTTGGAGCACTGGTTGATGGAATATTGGTCTTTCTCCTTCTTTGTAAATGTAAACCTTGAGAGTCTGTTCCATTAATTCGTAGCTCCTGCAGTAGAAATTTCAGTTGTCTTAATAAAAGCCTTGCATGTGGAAGCTGGAAGTCAACATCCTCAGGACTAAAACAGCTTAAGATTATCTTTTGCCATTATTGAGCAACAGTTCAGATAAATATTTTCAAGTCATTGTTGGTTGAATGCTTAGCTTCACAATTGTACATAGAATTAAGTGCAGAAAAAGCTTCTCTTACTAACAGATGTAATTCTGCATTTAAAATATTCATTTTCAACGCAGCAAACTAACTGCTTGAGATAGGGCCTTTGACGGAATATTACTGATCATAAAAGGCTTCAAGGCTCAACCTGAAGTTCACCAAACATCCATATGTACAAAAGCAAGGAAAAACTTGAGGTTCTCATTCTACATTCAACAGAATAAGCCATAAACATGAGCTGCTACGTGCTAGCTTGCAACTTTTTCCTCAGTATTACTACCTCCAACAAAATGCATATTTTGTAAAATCTCCAGCCATGGCTAAGCAAGCAACGTTCAAGCTATAGGAAGAAGGTGGGAATTTGGTGAATGCAATTACGTGTTTAGTAGCACAACTTCAATAGCAATACATGTCTCCGTGATAAACTAGGAAAAATAGAAATAAAGATTAGAACATTGAGAAGGAATAAAGTAGTAACTAATAGTAAACAGTTGCCAACAAGATCTCCATAACTTGCCTTCTAAACATTGAAAAATTACGGTATAGAGGAGCAAATTGGTTGAGCTTAGGGTCATTCTGGACACTGGGGGCATTCTCTATGAGGGATCTTGCAAGTATTAACTCTTGATCAGTACCTTTACTCCACCATGGTCTCTACAGAGGAAATGCAAAGAAAATGGAAACAATTGAATTCAGACGAGCAACAACAAAGAAGACAGAAGATTAAGCTTCTGCTATGGAATTCAGATCTTACACGGTCAAACTAAATAATATTTTCACATACCATTGAATGATAGGAAGTGAGACTCTGAAGAAGCATATCATTCATCTTTGAAAGTGACGCCACTGCATCTTCAGGGCTATCTTTCACTTTGGGGATTGCATTCCTAGAAGAATAATTGACTGAAGGAGCAAGATCAGTTTTCAGAAATTCAGGAATGCTAGTTTTCTGAAGTGCATTGGTAGCGTCTTTGTCCATGGAAGATGGTGAATCTGATGGTTGCAATGCATCTGAAGTGTTTGAAAGGCTGCTATCCAAGATGTCATTTCCAACTGATACTGGTGCAATATTTCGTCCCTCAATTCTGTCCAGTGAAATGTTATTATTTGAAGTAGCATTTGAATCTGATGCTGGTACAGTTTGATTAGGCTCCACAGCCTTCTCTGGTGCTAGGCTAGGATTTCCTACTACCTCTGCCGCTGTTGAGTTGTGGTTCATATCAATGAAGTCCTTCGATGGAGATTCATCTTCAGGGTCACTATCAGCAACCACATCTAAGGAGTCATCATCAGAATGTTTTGCCTTTGCATCTGTTCAGAGGTGCTAGGGTCTGTGTAATTTAAGCTGTTAGAAAAATTCAAGCTTCCATCAACCAATGACTTCCCAACATAGAAGCCACTTGATGAATTTCCTATAGAGGAGTTTCCCACTGATGAAACTTCAGCATTGCCAGACAAAAATAAGGCCAAAAAAGCATTTCCATAAGGAAGCTCAAAATATTGCACACAGAAAACCAGAGCAAATAACACTGCAAGTAGCCATAGCAGCCTCCTGCTTTCGATCAGGCTTGTGAGTCGATATTTGTTCATATTAAATCAGCAACTCAATCAACATGAGCTCTTCCACCTCTGCACAGATCCCGAGTAACACTATTTGTTAGTCACTCTGACCTTGCTTTTCCACCGTTTTCAACTCAATTAATTCCACACTAGTATGCGAAACATCAAAGAGATACAACAATTCTGATCTCTAAGCAGTAACTAATCCACCATTAAAACAAATCAGATAAACAGGATCAGAATTAGACTGCCGGCAATGGTTACCTCCTTTGTAGTTATTCTTCAATAATTCCAGTTGCTTGGAATAAACCAATTAGAATATACAGATTATAAAAGTTGAGCTGGCCAAACAAATGAGTGAGGTCTTATTAACCAATGAACCATCTTCAACGCTTAACTAATCCTTAAACAATTTTGCTATACTTGCATTTATTCTATACTTTCAAGATTTCCATTCCCTTTGAATTCAACAAATAGGAACACGGACTACAACAAATAAAATGGGCTACACCAACAAACCACTTCACCGTCAAGAATAATAATGATAACAATAATGAATGGAAAGAAAGATTCCTTGACAACCCAGAACTGTTTTAGCATAAAAAAAGAACAGGCACATAACAAGAAAAAAATTCAAGAAAATTAAAACCCGTTAAAAATTCGAAAAACCCAGATGGAATAGAAGCTCAACTGACCTGTACAAGCTGGGAAAGACAAAAAATAGTGAAACCAGAAGAAATATGCTACTATGCAAAGGCCAAAATTCAGTTATACCACAGAGAAAGTTTCAAGCCCCAAAAGAAGAAAGAAAAGAAGAGAAGAAATCTACAGGGCTGAGAATTGAGAAATATAAAACAGTCATGTACTAATTGAATATTATGAATAGGATGAGGTGACGGCTTACCAAGCTTCATTTTCCAATTAACAACTTTGGATGTTACTTTACACAATCATATGCCTACGTCACTGTTGCCTGCCTGTCCCACACGCGGGTGTCGGTGCGTGTACATCTTGTATGAGTTTCTTTGTTTTTTTTTTTTTTTTTGGGAGTGAAGTAGAAGTTGAAGATAATTATGTACTCTTGAAATAATAAAAAAAAAAAAATTCCCTAGTTTCTAATTGCTTTTAAAAGGAAAGGAAAGGAAAGAGAAGCCACTGGAACTTTGTTAAGTAGAAAATTGATAGTTTTTGGCTTGATTTAATTTTTGTTTTGTTTTTTGTCCAAATAGTTTGATAAGTGATTGATAGATAATATTACACGTTTTAATTTTTTAATTTTTTTTCGAAAGATAGACATAACTTATTCCATAAAAGACCGAGTAAGATGGCAATCAAATCCGTGATTAATTCAAAGCTCTCAAATTCCTGAACTATCCAATTTTATTTGTTGCCCAACTCCCCGAAATATTTTTCCCAGAATCCTCTTTTTTGAAAAAAAAAAGAATTAAGAAGAGCAAGTTATTAAAAAGTTAAATAAAATGTAGAAAATGAAGTTTGAAATCTTTTTTTTTTAATCATTTTTCCCCCAATTTCGTGGCCCTTGGGCCATGTTATTAAGCCTAAATTTGCTAAAACCTCCAAAGGATCGTTTTAATCAACAATAAAAACACACACATACACACGTTATGTCTGTCTGATATATATAAGGTAAAAAGGATTGAAATATGTGATTACAAAAAACGTAAAATTTTTTTAAAGAAAAAAATGCAATTCAACAAAATATATTTTTATGTGCTTATTTTCTCAATTTCGTAGCCCTTGGGCCATGTTATTAATCTTTTTAAATCAAAAAACACACACACACACCTCCATATATACACACACTAGTACCCTTTGGTAGATTATACTACAGTACTTTACACGAGTAGTAGTGGCCCAGTGGAGAAGGAAATCTTTTTTTTTTGTTTTGGCTGACGGAGTGGATGTCCGGATCAATTCTTACGGGACCCGACTAATCCCACTCCGGTCCGGGAGAAGAGGCCTCATCTCCCCGAACACGTTAATTACGGGACTCAAACCCTTGCGGGTATTGGACACCAGCTCAGGTTTGCTGAGATCAACCGAACTGCCCATGAGGGGCGGGGAAGGAAATCAGGAATACAATTAATGTAGAAAGCCGAATCTGTGTGGCGGGGTTTGGTAAGTTATGGGTTCTGGGTTGGACTGTTAATATGCTATTTCAGACCCTCTTGGGACTTTCAGATATATTGGGAAAAGGCTCCCATCATTATTGGCTTTTTGCACCCATTATGAAATTGAAGTCACCAAAAGGCTGCTTATTGGCTTATTGCCTCTTGGGACAGTGACAACTGAATTTGCAAATAGTATCAATTATGTCTTATTCCACTACAAATACAAAAGCATATACTTTCAAAAAAACACAAAATGAAAAAGATAATCTATAGTTTCTAGGATAGAAGTCTTGCTTAATTTTTTTTTTTGGCTAAAGATGAAATGTCTTCGTTGATTTCTTTTATTTTACTTGTTCGCTGAATATGAGTATCTTAATTATTGAAGGAGATAGGGCAAAGTTATTTTTTCTCATTATCTTTTATGTATGTATATACTATATTATTTCTCGCACATAACCACATTTTCTCTTATTTGCTCGTATATCATATAATGTATATCAAATAAGAAATTAAACTACAACCTTAGATTACTTTTTTTTTTTATCTCAAAACTAATAATGTAAATAAAAAATGATAGAAAGCAAGTGATAAAGAGAGGTGCTTTCCTTTTCTTTTTTCAAATCAATGCTTTAAATGCAAAGTCGTAATAACAATAAATTCTGATGGTGCAAGTAAAATAGCGACAATTTTCATTACATTTCTGGTGTTGGAATTGGATACCATGCTTTCCTACAGTGTCTTAATAGATTCATGAACACTATGACCCCAATGTTCGTTCTGATTTAACATTTTTCCTGAAAAGAAGAGGCAAAAAAAAAGTGAAAAAGTGAGGTATTTAATCTTGTGATTGTCCACTTTTAACTTCTTTAGCTAATTATTTCCTTTCTTTTCTTGATCTTATCCTTCGAGATGAAGTAATATGAACCAAAAAAATTTTAACAAAATACAATTCTCTCTTCTTTTTTGGTTTTTATGTCACACCAGGAAGGCCTTTTAGTACAGTAAAATTCCTTGGCACATACACATTTCTTGTTGTCTTCCCTACTTCTGCATAGTCTGCCTGAAGTGACAGAAAAGGATGGAGGTGGAGGAGGGGATTATTATTGTAATAATGCCTTCTGCTCAGCTTGTAAATGTTATCAGGGCTTTGCTTCACAGGTAACTGATGCCACAGGAAATGCTGTCTTACCTGCTTAACCCTGTGCTGCATTACAAGATACCTCCTGTGTGATATTGACATGAGTATAGTCTTCAAATTCGGTATATCCTTCTCGAGAACAAAAATGGCAAACTTTTCCCAGTTCAGAACTTCAAGGAATGGAGGCACATAATTGTCTGATATAATCATTGGAACACAGCCATACATGATTGCCTCGACTAACCTTGGACTGTTGACTTCATAACCTCTTGCACATATGCAGAACTTGCTGTTTTTCATCTGTTGGATGTAGCTATCCTTGCGCAAGCGACCAACTATCTTCATGTCAGGATCTTTGTTTTCCCAGTGTTGTAGCAGAAGAGGTCGAACATAGCCATGCATATTACCGGCAAAGAAAGCAAGGATTTGCCTCTGAGAAGGAGGTTTGCCTCCAAGACCTCTAGTTGAAGACACTGATGAATGCACATATGTTTCTGGAAGAGGTACATCCTTGCCCAACTGGAAGCCTTCTTTCGTATCAACATTGCATAGAGCTCTTATGCAATTAGCCATCAGTGTTTTAGTTTCCTCTGGAGCCTATAAATATGAGTAAACATTTAAAGACGCATAAACTTAGAAACTAGCATTTGATCATAGAGGAAGAAGACAGTCCTGAATTTCTCGTTTTAATAAGCTGGAAAAACATGTGAAAGGAATTAGTTAGAAATGCCTGGTAAAATTGCTCCAATTATCCAGCATTAGTTTAAAAGCGTACAAAAGTGCATGAATACTTACCCAGTCATGGCAAGCAACCAGAAAATGGTCAGCACCAGAAATTCTATTCAAGAAAGAGTACCTTGCCTTGATCATATCAAGGTAGTTTCTCAGATACTATTTTAAAGTGTCAAAACTGTGAGAATTGGGCACGTATACGATCTCTTCCAGAATTTGAGAACTAAAAGGGAAGTAAAATAGGAGCGCTTCTTCTGGATTAGTTTTAACATATTGTTTGCTTTCTTGCAGAAGATTCATGAACCAACCCTCTGAAGCATAAATTCCGGTGAGCCAGGCTGATGGAATACGGGTCTTTTCCCCTCCTTGTAGATAAAAATCTTAAGCGTTTTTTCCATTAACTCATAGCTCCTGCATTAATGGTTTGAAGTAGTCATACTACAGAAGTGTGACAATATAATTGGTCATATCGCACTGCAAAATGCAGTTCAATACAGCTGAAGAAATAGGCATTCCTTTTTTTTCTTCTTTGTAAAAGATAAAGTTGCCAAGAACATTTCAAAACTCTCAGAAGTTTGAATAACACTT
This sequence comes from Coffea arabica, assembly GCF_036785885.1. Taxonomy (NCBI): domain Eukaryota; kingdom Viridiplantae; phylum Streptophyta; class Magnoliopsida; order Gentianales; family Rubiaceae; genus Coffea; species Coffea arabica. The sequence goes on along the minus strand of NC_092324.1, from coordinate 45,951,362 downwards.
CTCTGACTGACGAAGTCTTTCACACCTAATAAATTAGATTTTTGAAACTTCTGTATCTCCCTTCTTGCCCAGAACTTCTACTCTGGACTATACAGAAGTTTCCAATCCCTGTTAAGTAGATAAATTAACTTCCATCTTTTAGATATGCCACTGAATCCACACAAAAATGCATTCTGAACTGCAAGGTTGCACACTTGCAAGTTGCAACTGAACTTCGGGTCTTTTCAATTAAGTTCATGACATCAAGATTTAGAAGCACATGATCACCTTTTCCTATTAACAAGAGTTCAGAGCGGAACAGAAATTACTAAAACCAGCATTTGTAGATTGACAGGCTATGCCATTTTCGACCAATCACATTGATGAAATCTCACTGGGACCATGTCTGAGATTCTTCATGGTCAGGTCAAGCAAACAGAACAGTTTTCATGAAATGAGCCAGTAGTACTTTCAGGAAAAAGGATAAGTTCACCAATAGTCTATTCTACGTGAGAAACCTTGTATGCCACCACAGCATTCATATGGGGAAACTGAAGCCAATAGCAAGATTGTTTTGATGAAAACATTTCAGTCTAAACACTGAAACAATGCTTAGATAAGAGAACTTCCAGAACCTATAACTTCACTTATCAGCTTCTTTCTATTTGTCTCTCCTGTATTTTTTTGGCAGGCCTCATGCATGATCATGACTTTGAGCATACATATAGTAGTATACTGATTATTGCATCGGAAATAGTTATCATCGCAAAAATTCCTACCTGAAGAAAGAATAAACATTAAAGAAGTAAACACAATGGATTCGTAAAGATACAGGATTTCCTTTCAAACAACTTGAGCATTCTCTGAATTTGTCATCCATCTATTCAACTTAGAAACTCATTATATTGCAATTTAAGTGAAGGAGAATTGCTATTGTAGCTGAAATTTTTATGCTATTGATTAGGCTCATAAATTTTCATTCAACTCTGTGGTCTCAACTCTGGACCATAAAATGAATGACCAAATTGTAATCTTTAAAGGAACAGTCAGGTCACTTTATTGAGCAAAATGTTTCTCGTACCTGAAAGTTCAAGGTGGGAAGGGGCTGCAAGAGGAGTAGATAAAGTTTACTCCATGAGATGCTAGCCTCATGGTGTCTGTATCACATTTTAGATTTTTTGAGAATCCAATCTGAATAAAAACTAGTGTGACTATCGAAATCATCTGAATCAGGAAAAATCAAGCTGCTATCAACTTACCTCTCAAACCTTGAAATATTCCAGTAAATAGGAGCATATAAGCCAGATTTATCGTTGACAGTTTCCACTTTTTCCATCTCTAATCTTGGTTTGAGCAATTGTTTATCTCTAGCTGAAGACGGTAGTATCTAATGACAGATTTAAAGAAGAGAAGAAAGCATTAACAAAGGTCTTTTTATGTCAACAACAGCTCGTCCCAAATAACATTGAGGTGAATGTACCGTTGAATTGGGAGGCGATGAAGTATGTCTCTGAAACATGTAATTCAGCTCCCTTATTTTCACCACTGTTCTTTCTGTACTTTTGGTTGTTTTCTTGGTAGCGGGAACAGCTTTCTTCGAAGAAATTCCACCAATTAAGGCAAACTGACTCTGCTGCTGTCCAAGCACTACATCTTTGTCCAATGCAGTTGTGTTGGAGAGAATTGATATCGAAGGAGCTTTCTTGCGTCCCTCAGTATGTCCATGGTATTAGCATGAATTCACACCATTGAGAACAAAAAAGCACTTCCATGGTATTAGCCCCTGCTTTTCCCTTTCTAATCTCACTTGAGCAAACAGATCCTGAGTGATTATGTTTCTTCCCTGTAAATTTGCCAGCCATATGGCACATAAAAGGCAGAATTACATGCTTTGAACTTCACACTAAAAGCTTAAATATCACACATCACGGATTCTTGACTAGTAAGACTCTCGAGTGAGTGCTGACATCCCATTAGTAAGATAGTACTAACATACATCTCAAGAAAGAAGAGAAACAGCAGACTGAGAGCTGTAAAACCTGCAAAGAATCAAATGTATTTACCTCAAAGATGCTCATATATGAAATTCCAAGTTGCTATTTGCCTTAGTTTATTGTTAGCAATGGAAGCAAAACAATCCATCATCCTACCATAAATGGCATATTTAGAAGAGATGTGCATGGTCTCCAAGTTTTTCACTTTTTCTGCTTTGGATTTGGTTTAGTTGTAGAGTTGCTGTCAGGTGCCTTGTTGGCAGCAATTTGGCTTTCCAAGAATCGGTTATGACTTGGAAGCCATAAAAGTACAAAAGAGTGCCCCTCCAGCTATGGTTTTTTCCCGTATGGTTGAAAATTTTCTCAGGCAATTTACTATGATTTACGGTTTGAAATGGCATACTGGGAAAGTCTAAATTTACGGTTTGAAATGTTAATTAATTTGAAACGCATAGAGGGTAGCCATTGCTGATTATTGACACAGAATCCGTTTTGTAACTTATATTACTGACCAATGACAATGGATTATTTTTGGTAACTGCCACCACTGTAGCAATAATTGATATTCTTTTAATTGCCATTTTGTGCTGTCCTAAGCAAACAGTTTGTTAAAAAGAAAAAAGGATTTTGTGGGATTGGTAGCAAAATTTGTTTGAGTTCTTGAAAATATCTTTTGTTATTGCATGTGATTAATTTAAATTCGTCATATGCATGTAATTAATTTAAGTGGGTAGAACCTGAACTTTACGAAAAAGGAAGAGAAATATGTGTTGAATGGCAATCAAGGAAGGAAAATATATACTTTACTGTAAAAATTACCCCTTTTTTTCCCATGACTCTTAACTGCTATACAGCACATATTTCACTTCTTTTTGTTCAAAGTTCAATATCTACCTACTTAAAGTAATTACATGCATGATGATTCTAAGCAAAAAACAAAAAAAGAAAAAGAATATTGGTATTTCAATTTATTTGATCCAAAAAATTTAAAAAATAATTATTCTATAGTAAAAATCAAACCTCATGCTTTGAATATCCAAGAAATCTTGTGGTAATCTTCCCTTATAATGCCCTCTAGGTTAACTCAAATATTTTAATGGTCAATTTGATGAGTTGGATTGAAATAGAGAGTAAAGTGAAAAGAAATAAATGTTAGGAAGTAAGCTACACTTTGACCAAATTTTAAGGGAAAATTTTGAGATTAACCCAAAAATAAGTGTTGGCCAAAGTTTTTAAATTAGGGACTTGAATGGAAAAGTCCCTAAAAAATTTTCAAAATTCACTCAAGCCCTTATTTTCAACGATTGACCTTGATCAACCGTTCTTGGGGTAGTGCTGTCACATGGGATGACTTTTATTTTTTTTTTTTTCAACAAATTTCTTATTTTGGAGGACCAAATTGACATTTATCTTAAATATTTTAGAAAAGTATAAAATTCCTCCAATAGACTATCACAGTTTTGATAGTAGGTTTTAGACCATAGTTAACGTTAATTTTTTTTTTTTTTTTTGTCGAAATGATAGGATTGTCATAGTTAACGTTAATGGTGGAGATGTGTTTGATTTGCATTTGAGTAGATAATATTGATTTGAAGAGTACCAAAATTTTGTTGTAATTTTGTATGTTATTTTTTTTATTATCTACCTTTGTTATGTTAATATCTACATATATTATATTTATATTTATATTACAACATATAATTGTCACCTATGATCAAAAAAATCCAGTTCTTTTTCTTGCCATGATCAAATATTTAGAGATAAATTACTATTAACTTGTGTCTAATATTTGGAAATTTTTTTATTTTTGAGAAGATCATGATTTTTTAAAAAGTTAATAATGAATTTCAAGAATGCTCTTGAATTGCTATTTTCTCTAGTTTTTAAGCAATAAGGAAATTCGGACCAAATAGTTGGGCCTATTAGCCACATTCAACCTTTTGATGTCTGAATTGTGATTTCGCCCAACTTAAATTCCCTTCCAATTTCAAAAGTCCTAAACCCCAACAAAACCCCTTCTACAAACTCTCCCCAACTCTGGTACCTAAACCCAAGAATCCTCTCCTCTTCTACAAACAAGAATGGAGATTGACAGAGGGGATGGGCGCAAGCCAAATCAATTAAGACCAGTGGCTTGTTCTCGCGGCATTCTAAACCGTGCTCACGGCTCCGCCAGTTGGTCTCAAGGTGCCGTATTTCTCCTCCCCCTATAAACACCTCAACTCATTTCATGAGCAATTCGTTTCGCAGATGGTAAACCATTTTTTTTTCCAGAAAGCCCTTTTCTTTGATGGTTTCTCCATCAATTGGGACTTTCTGGACTTAATTGTGTGTCAATTTTAATATTTTTCACATGGGTTTTTATCACTTTTTTCTGCCTTGCTTTTCTTGAAATTTTTTTGTACCGTTTGTCCAAGTATGATTAAAGTTACGGTCTTTGGTTTCTTTAGAGAGTGAATTCAGGATTTTTTTTGGAATTTATGCTAGATTTTTCTTTATATTAAAGATAATTGTTTAATTTTTGCTCTGAAATTGAGGGATTAGGTTCATGTTGAATTCTTTACCCATTCATTTTAATTATTGGAAAATTTTCGTGTGTTGATGGTGTGCTTTCATCTCCCTGGTTTTGGCATTAGGAGAAACCAAAGTTCTTGCTGCAGTTTATGGACCTAAGGCTGGGACAAAGAAGAATGAAAACCCGGAAAAGGCTTGCTTTGAGGTCATATGGAAGCCTAAAACAGGGCAGATAGGTGAGATTCCTGTGTGTAGATAGACTGGTCTTCCTTATGTGTTGAAGAGTGGAGATATGTACACTCTTTTAATCTGTATAAATTTGATAAATGCTTAGGGAAACCCGAAAAAGAATGTGAGATGATATTGAAGCGGACTTTGCAAAGCATCTGCCTTTTGAATGTTCATCCAAATACCACCACATCGATCATAATTCAGGTGATTTTACTGAGCAGTTGAGTCAGTCATGACGTTTGATGATATAGACAACGAGAATAGTAGGAGTATTATAGTTGCTTTCAATATCCAACTAAAGTTCAGAATCACAATTAATAGGTTTTGGAGAATTGAAACTTTATCTTTCCAAAATTTGAATATGAAGTATGAATTTATGACTCTACTAGTTCTCTTGATTAATATAATTTTTGTTACAACAATCACTGCTTACCAGAAACAGTAATAGTTTCCTGCAAACCATTTTTGACCTAGGTTAGCTACTTACATCTGTACATTCTATTGGTAAACAGCAAAGAGGCTATAGTAGTTTAGCAATTTATAGAGTCATTAAAAGAATGCTCGAACAACAAAAATGTAAAGAAAATGAAGTTGGAAAACTAAATCATGTTAAGTTAGCTTGACTTGAATCTAAAGGAAGTATGACTTATCATAAAGCATAGCTGAAGGCTTAATTCCAGTTCATATTAATCCATAGTCTGCCGAATTTCCCTTAAAATCTCAATCAGCACGTGGATTGTTGTTTCTTCTATATTTGTGGTACACATATTTCTTTCAATTTGTGATTCTCAGGCTGTGGTGTTATCATTAATTGTCTTACTCTAAGATTTGTGCTTGCGGGTTCTGAGAGATGTCAAGCATGAATTTTATTTTATTTTGCAGGTTGTAAATGATGATGGTGGTGTATCCTTCATGATCATAGTTATCAATTTATGATACTGGCCTTAAACTTTTTATAGTAAGAATATTTTTCCTGCCACTAAACCATGTTGATTTGGTGGCGAATTTGCTTAGTCCCTCTTTGAGGCTATTATTTTCTATGATGGAATTTCCAGAGGAGGATTCCTCAGAGTTTTCAGAATCAGAAGAGGAGGTTGTCTCTGTTTCTTCTGATTCTTTTCTTGTGAGATTATCTTCAGAGACTTGTGAATATGTTGAAATGTATGGGATTGAGTCATCATGAAGATCTTTCATCATCGAGGAAAGAGGATTTCATTTTAATCAAAACGGTGAAGCTATTTATCATTTTCAGGATCCAATCTCTGGTCATATTTATTTTGATATATGTACCGAGTGTAAAGGGAGCTTGCTGCTGATTAACTAGAAAAGTCAAAGCAAATAAAACCAGAAGAAACAAAGGGAAAAAGAGTGAAAATTAGGATTTTAGTCGACCTTGTTAAGAAACTATTCTCAGTTGGAATCACATGGACTCCTTTCCTTTTTTCTTTCTTTATTTTCTTTGGATCACATTCATTTGTAAGCGATATTATTGTGATTGTAACAATTATGACTGCTTCATATAAACTTTTTGCACCATTTTACTCGATTTTTCTACTCCTTTGGTCACATGTCCAGAAACTAAACACTTTGTAGGGGATTCAAATTTGGATATGCACTTCACTTTCGTCAGGTAGCATCCTTCTAAGGAGGGATACTTTATCTTTTAGTTGCTATGGACATTAAACAATTCTTGCAGTATTCATGCACCACTTCTTGCTAAATTGCAGTACTTGTTTAAAGTTTGTCTTCTTTCTCTCGCAACTTCCTTTATTTGTTGATGTACTCCTTGATTACAGTTTTTAAGCTTCTCCCATGTGCCATCAATGCAGCTTGTGCTGCCCTTGTGGATGCTGGCATTCCTTTGAAACATCTTGCTGGTAAATGATTTTTTATTATTCTCCACCTTATTTCAAGGAGAAAGAACTAACTAATTGGTACTAATTGTTTTTGCTGGATACTTCAGCTGCAATATGCTGTTCTCTAGCAAAAAATGGACGGGTTCTTTTGGATCCTAACAAGTCAGAGGAACAGGTGAGTTTTGTTTTTCTTTGTATAATTCATTCTACTGCTTGACAAATTTGGATGTACTTGTTTTCAATTCTGTGTCTGTTTTCTGTTTCAAAAATATATATAGCTTATTTATGTCGTCATTTCTGAAGTATTGTACTCCTGGAGTAGTTCATTCCAATTTCTTCATGAAGCATTGTTCTTGTGCTTTTCTTTTTTATTATTATATTTTTATAGGAACACGATTATGAAACTTTTTTGGTGAAGATATGTCTTAAAATAGCTATTACTCAGTCATATGTACTAACCTGCATCTTTACAAGCATTGTTTAACGATGGCAGAACATGAAAGGATTTGTATATTTAGCTTTTCCCAACTCGATTCAGTCCGTGCTTCCTGAAGGATCATTACAAGTGGGAGGTGAACCAGTGGAACATGGGATTATTACATCTGTCACACATGGTGGAATGTCAGGTGCCTGCCATACATCTCTCTGAGTCTCCAGTTTAATAACTTGAGCTTCTAAACTTCTGTTTTGGGATATTTCGAATGATTGCTACCACACACTGAGTATTTAATCTAGGGCGGCTCTTGATGATAGCAACCTTCTATAATGTGACAGCTGTGCTGTAAGCTGTATAAATTAGAAGTATAGTTGCCATCTAACTTCTTTATCAATCTATGTGTTGTTAGCAGTTTGCAGGCTTCAGTTCTTAAGTTGGAAAATGGTTAGTAATGAATTTTGTCTTCCAATGCTTATTTATGGTATGATTCTGAGATCACACTTTATGGGGTAGTTTACATTTTGACCCTGAGGGATTGGCTAAATGACACAAGGATTCAATCAGGTTTGAGAGCTAAAGTACAACTTCGTCAATGAAGGGTCAGCAACAGTATTAGAAAGTAATAGTAATAGAATTATTGACAAGTATTTGAATTAACTTGGTTACTAAATAGAAAAAGATATAAAAAAAGTAGGACATTGATAGAAGGCAAGGTGGCAACAAGGTTACCAGCCCTTTGCATGTTACTGCTATCCTCAAGCTGCTTTTGCCTGTCCATTGCCTCTAGGCCAAGTCTTGCTCCCTGACCAGAAAATAAAGCGACCTGACCCTTTCGTCTTTACCCTCCCCAGCCATAACTGACATTATCACAATCCTTCCGAAATTCATCTCTTTACCAGACTAACTACCTGGTTTGGCCTAATTTCGCACTCCTGTTGCCGCTGCCAGCCCCTCACCTGCATCCCCTAATATACTTCCAATCAATTGACCTCTGATTCTCTCTCCTCCCCCAAGTGCTGCAATCAGCTTCAATCTCCACACTGCCAAGCTTGTTTTCCTTTCCCATCTAATCGGATTGTGTGTTTTTACACACCCACAGAAGTTAAACATACTTAAATCACACACTATTCATGGTGCAGAGAAACCAATAGTAGTCTATGTTTCCTTATAGACATGCCAACTGGATATAGTGATTCACATAGACACCCCACCTTCACACGCACTAGCGGGAAAGTGAGGAGTGCTGCTTGGTGAGAATCTGTCAAGGATGTTGAGTGTTGATTGTTGGACTTTCTTCGTGGAATACTTGTATGCTGGTGGTTTTGGTTGGAGGTTTGGGGAGAAGAAGGCATTTGCGGTGGTCATTGTGTTTATGGCAAGGCATTTTGTGCGAGGACTGTCAGAAGCAAAGAAAAGTTTTTCTGTTGTAATTTATAGCGTTATTATGCTATCTTAGTGGGTGTAAGAGTCATATTGTAGATTTTATTTCCTTGTTCACTCTTTTCTTTGTATTGCCAAATATAACACTGTGGCTATATTGTCTACAGTGGATGATTACCTTCTTTGTCTGCAACGAGGACGGGCTGCATGTGAGAAGTTATCTGTCTTTATCAGAAGCAGCTTAAAGTGACACATTCCAATTCACCTGTACAACTTTTGTGGGAGTTTAGGATGCTGGGAGGCGGCGAATCATCAGTTTTCTTCTACCTCGGCATCCTCGACTGCTAAATGTTTGATAAGCATTGTTTTCTTTTGGTTGAAATTCCATTTGAGCTTTTGTTATGGGGTGTGAATCGGCTTGCATGAGCCTGTGATGCCATGTACTGATAATCTTCTAGATTTAGCATGTTTCGTCTGTAATCAGCACTGGATGAATGATGATGTATATCTCACTGCAAAGTTCTTTTGCAAGACTACTTATTTTACCCATTTTGTCACTTTTTAAGTCGGTTGTTAAGTATAGCTGCGGAGTCTTTTATGCGTGGAAGATGATAAAAATCAGTTTCAATCCAAACCAATTGAAGATAAGCCATTTTAATAGCAGTGCTTGGAACCTGATATTCTTTGTTTTCTAAATTGCAACAAGATACCGATTTAATTCTATAAATGCATCAAGAGCGAAGCTAAGAGTATAAACAAATTAGTCTATACGTTAATAGACAAATGTATAAACCCAGAGAAACTAAGAAGGATGCCCTAATAACAAAAAAAAAAAAAAACTCTTTAAGATCTGCCATATACATATTTTTTGGGTTGGAGGATACTCCCCCTTGCCCCCCCTGGTGCCTACGCTGCTGATTAGGAGGGTGTAAAAGTGGGTGTATGCCTATGGTTACTGCTTACCAGAAGTGACTGCAAGAAACTGAAGTTTCCTTAGGTGGACTCCATCAGAATTCATAGGGCTTCAAAGACTTTTGGAAACGATTGATTATTAATTTTAGTGGGAGTAAGACGAGGATTTTCGATAAAAGTTTCTAAAACTTGATAGGATTTTTTTTTTGTTTTATATATATATATAAAGGATAAAATCCTGAATTTTTTCTTGCCTAAAGTCCTAATTAATACCTATTCTTAAAGTTTTCGGTTGGCATGAAATGTTTCTAAATATTTTCATTTAGCATCTCATCCTACGTTAATTCTCATTTGGTGATTCTAAAATTCATTTGTTGCAAGTGCTGTGAATATTTATGAATTGTCCCCCTCCCAACCCCACCACCCCCCCCCCCCCCAAATTAAAAAGAAAAAAGAAAAGAAATCCAGGCTTTGCCATTGCTCCGAATATTCCACAATTTGATCCTTACATATGAGGTCAGTCTGCACTAATATTTTGGTATGACCTTTCTACCAATAGTGCAAACAATGGTCCCTTATCTTGTCTCAAATGAGGCATTACACTTTACTATCAGCCAAACCAGTTGATGACAAAAACCAATTTAGTACGTTTTTAGGTGTTCATTGCAATTGACAATTACGTGCTCTTTCTTCTCTTCGTCTTCGTCTTTTTCAACATATGCTACTCTTGTCTGACTTGACAAAGTCTAATGGTTTAGGAATTTTCTTGGCAAAGGGGTGAGGAATCTTGAGAAGCAGACCGGGAAAATCATTTGATTCTCCATTCATAGAATCGTTTGGTTCCTTGATATTTTCTTGGTAAACTTTACAATGAAAATTTCAATTTAATAATGTCTTGTCTTTCATTTATAGGGCACTTTAGCCAGAGATTACTTTTCCTTAAAAACAAAACAAAATACTTTTAATTGCCCAAACAAAAAATGTTGTAACTAAATTTTTCCTCACCGGGGGTAAGATAAGACATTTTCTTTGTTCCCTTTTTTTTTTTTGTTTTTTCAAACGAATATTATACATGAAATTATATATTGCATAAATTAGCTTTAAGAATGTGTTGTTAATTTGCTTACTACACAATAAACATTAAAACTAGAGCTTGAAAGTCGCCTTGTTGAAGTATCTACAACCTTGAAAAAACTATACTATATTATAATTAGCTCAATTTTAGACTATAGTTAGTTTGAAAAGTCATTGTTAATTCACTTGCATTGTCATGTGTTAAACGAAACAAACAAGAAATCCACGAGGTCTATAACAACAATGAGACTGTTTTTGGCACAGGAAATAGATTTGGCAAGCTATCAAAATATGCCACTAAAACCCTGGAAGTGTTGAAAGTTCATCATCATGAACCAACAAGCAGCAGCTAATAAATTATCGTAGATCGACCTGTTTTTTTTGCCTAAATATTACTCCTACTAAACAATAGGGATCACACTAATCACTCTCGAGTGATTTGACAAATTGTAAGAATTGATTCTATCATGGTCTTTTATCAGTATAATGTTGGTCGGATTTGGTGTGAAATAATGAAGTTGTAAATTTATTAAAGGACAAGCGGCCACTAATAAATTTGAATAGTAGGGGAACCACACAAATCATTCTTGAGTAATTCGACAGCCTCAAATAATTAATCCAACTGAGGTTCATCATTATTACTCCCTCCGTCCCACTCTGATAGTCCTGTTTTCTTTTTTCGTCTGTCCCAAATTGTAGTCCACTTTCCATTTGAAAAATGTAGTTGTATTTAAATTTCCTAAAATATCCTTATTTAATGTAAGTTGTTGTTACTATAAACCTACTCCATTTAATGAGAGTTTATTCTTTTTTTTACCATCAATTTAAGTTCCCATAAGGTTGTACTCTAATTAATGTGAGAGTATTTTAGAAAAATAGCTACCTAAATTAATTGTTCCAACAAAGTTAACTACTTTTTCTTAAACTGTGTGAAAAAAGAACCAGAACTATCAAAGTGGGACGGAGGGAGTATAAGTTTGGCTGGATTTGGAATATTGAGAAACGAAAATGGCTTGATTCCCTTTTGTAGGATTTTGCTTATTCGTCTTTTCTTGTTTTCATGAGAAAAAGGTGCGTGATTTCCTATGTTCTTTTAGTCTTAGTCTGTCACTTTCTGCTAACTAGCTATAACAAACACGTAATTCCACTATTGGTTGAAGTAATGTGACATTAATGCATTACACTAGGGTCGATCTAGTGACCTTTCCATTATTAGGTTTAGAATTTGAATTCTGTACCAATGGTGAGATGTAGATAGAAAAGAGTGAGACGATACAAACAATAAAAAATGCATCCAAGTGTTTAATAAGCCATATTGAAATGTAATCAATTTGGAATTGTTTAAAGAGTTAAATTTTTTGTCTCTTTATACCGATTAATTTCAATTCAATTTATATATACTGTTTCACCGAACTCTTATGGGGTCATCTACAAGGCTTTTCATCAAGAGTTTAGCCGGGATTCAAGAACGGAGCTCTCCTCTTCCAAGGGCTTGAAGTTGGCCTGTGGATTCTTTCTATTTTCTCAGTAATCATTATAGATTTTCCGATAACGATAGACCTCAATTGAGTTGCCAAAGAAGACCAGTCAGCACTTTCCATTTTTATTTTCTCAGTAATCAGCTGAAAACCATTTACTTTCGTTTTTGATGTTTCCTGACCGATCAGATTGATGATGTATGAAAGCAAAGGATATGCAAGGATTGGAGTAATGCCGCAATATGGTGATGCTGATTCGGTCAAGTGGTTCTAGGTTGAAAAGTGCAGTTCATTCCATGTTGACAATTGTTTTGAAGATGGAGAGGAGGTGACTAATTTGCCATAGACGCGTCGATATGAAACTAGCTAATTCCTTGTTGCGTACATCAATTGTTGAAGATGGAGACAGGTAGCTAATTTTCACTTTTTTTTAAATATATTTTTCAATTATTTTTTTTATCTTATGTACGTCAAATCGTTATACTATATTTAAAAAAAAAAAAACTCGAGATAATACCAATCCAAACGGGTTATAAATGATTTGGGTTGGCTAAATTTTGAATATGAAAAAACCAGGTTGTAGTGATTAGATGTAGAGCTCGAACATAAGTTACACTGGGACCTGAATATGGCAGGGACATATTTGAGCGGTTTTGCAGAGGTTTCAAGCCCTAAATAGGGTTGAAGATACTGAAAACACTTCACAAGACGGATCTCTATTTACTCGCGTCCGCGAATGGAGGATGGACATGAAAACCGGTGAGGTGAAGAATATAATTAATTAAGAGGGATCGACTTCCATGGATTTCCCAATAATTAATGAAGGTTTTGTTGGTGTCAAGGGTGCATTATGCGGTAATTTGGTATGTATAACGTCGGATGAAGACACAAATATGTTGTTTTCGCATGCAGGTAAAATAGAAGTATCAAAATGGGTGATTTGGACGGATTTGGACGGGTTGAAATGGGTAATGGGTATAATTAAATTAATTCATTTATACCAATTCAATTAGATGTGTATAAATGGATAAATAAAAAAAAATGAGTTGGGTAACCCATTATTCATTTATAATCCATTTATTTTAACTTTTTGTAAACTCATTTAAATTTATTTTTACAAACTAAATTATCAATTTTTATCATCCTTTGCGCCCATCATTAGTTTTAAATATTTACTTGTAATGCTCAATAAGGCTAATTATCAATTTTTTTTTCATCTGTGCTCTACGTCGCAAAATTACATACTATTTAATAATTAGACAATAAGACTATAAAAATTTGAACTAAGTACTACAAAAGTTAACATAAAAACTTTAATCACATACTTGGGTATGAAATTTCGTACGTACCAGTCATGTGAAATGAACAATACCATTAATTATGCGGTAATTTGATATGTATAACGTTGGACGAAGACAAAAATAGGCATGCATGCTGACACGGTGCAAAATCATGATACAGGTTGGACGCTGCGTCAAGGAAATCTGCCATAACTATATATAAACACTGCCGTCAGTCCAAAGCGAAGAGACGTGCATTACTTTGATATCAACCAACAACGTGATGGTTAAGGAAACAACCTAGTCGAGGAACATGCAGAGACTATATCTGCAAGTTAACTCAGACTTTGTTACTACAAGGATGGATGGAGAAATGTGTGTTGCACGTTGTAACTGTTTATTCTCTTGATAATTACTAAAATAATTAGTCGTCCAAAATTAATTACAAGAATAGAAGTTTTAACAATTTACAGTATTGCAGTGCTATTAACTTCTTTTTTCTTTTTTGGTAAAAATTGACTTACTTCTCTAGCACAACATATAGAACACCTACAAATGTTTAGAAAACCTTATTCATTGTTTCACTTAGTAGGGCAGCATTATGAAGCAATAGAGAAGTGAATTTAAGAAAGAAAGGAAAATTAGAGAAGAAAGAGCAAATTTTAAAATAAGCAAATTCCAAAATAGTTATCACGGAATTTCAAATTGATCGAAGAACTGCTTTTATTAAGCTAAATTGTTAATTAGTTTAGGTGTACTTGTGTTTTGCATCGTATAACTTCTTGCTGTAACTGTTTATAGTTATATTTAATTAAAAACTATATGGTGAGTGAAAAAATAAATTATACTTTTTATGTGTTCCACAAGTTTAATTTTGAGCTTTGAAGGTTTCTTTATTTGAGAGTAATTTATCTTTTTCAATACTTTATTTATTTATTTATTTTTAGGTTTAAGGCATTTTCAATAAGCTTAACGGTCAAAGGCGTGTTTAATAAGCCATATTGAAATGTAATCAATTTGGAATTGTTTAAAGAGTTAAATTTTAAGTAAAGCACTTGTTCATGTTTAATATACATGTTAAATATCATTAACAATTCTTTGACAAGCATAGTATATCCTGTAGTGAATTTATAATTCATAAGGATTTAAATCAAACTCGTTTAGTAGGCACCTCACAGTCTTTGCTCAAACACTAATTTCTGGCCTATAAAACAAAGTCAACTTTAATCCACAAGCCTTTTTTAAAAAAAAAATTTTAGCTCTTTAGTTATATGTCCTAACATCTTGCTTTTATAAATGTTCACTATGTTCAAAATTCATTTACATTGATACTGAAAGTAAATTAAATAGTCACAATAACTATGCTCGATTATTTTACTTATTTGAATGCAACAATTCAATGATGAAAGCAATACTTTGATTAACTAATCTTGATGTCTTATTCTTTTGTGCTTCATCTTCTATTCTCTTTCCATTTTTTGAAACTATTATTTCTTTTTTTTTTTATTAGCAAAATATAGGACTTTTATTAATAAGAGAAGCTCATTACCTTACATTTAATAGCAGCCAAGGAATCATTGTCTTTAATGTGCACAGTTACTATTTATACAAAAGGAATTAATATGCACCAATTATTATGTGATACATTAAGTATCATATTCTATGTCAACAAAAAGAATACAATAATCTATACTAAGATTCTTTTGCTTACAGTTAACCCATAGTGGTAGGACAAATACTAATCTATTGTCAAATCATAACTCTGTAATATATTGGTTCAATTTCTTCTCACTTTTCTAGAGTTTTTCTTTTCCATGAATAACCACCAAGATCCATAAATTTTAGGCATTAAATTTTCAAAAAAAATATCGTAATTTTTAAAATTATTGCATGTATATATTTAGCAAAAAAAGAAACTAAATACTTCAAATTTATTGACTTTGATAGCTTTGCCTCTTAAATTATTAGGGAAATATGATATCACAATGAAATCAAACTAAGTCCCAAACTCAATATTTTTTATCCGAAGGAAAACCATGATAAATTAGCCATTACTGAGAGCAAAAATTAATCCAACTTCGTACAAAAATAAATGTTTCAAAAGTCTAACATTACATGTCCAAATAATAATAATAATTTTATCATAACATACTGTTCACATAATTTGCAAAGCTTTCTTAAGAAATTACCTGTAAAAGAAAGAACAGAATTGTTGAGAATAAGGCAAACCACTTACATCCAAATATTTTATGAAACAACTTCAAAAGCTTTGAGTATTTTCGAGGTGAAGTTAATGTAAGCAAAGTTAATTTTTAGAACAATTTGATGATCCATTTTATCCAAATTGATTAAGGAATCCATCTTGATCTTGAAACTATTAAAGAATGTTTAAAAATATTCATGTCCCAACGTAAATGCAATTTCTTGGAGACATTTTAGTAACTTTTTTTTTTTACTTCTCTGTAATCGTTACCTATTTCTCCGTAATTTCTAAAACACATCTCCAGTATTATTTTTGTGAGAAAATTTAGTTCAAAAAAAATTTCATAACATAAAAACTACAAAGTCTTTTAGAAACTTTAATATATAGCGGTTCAACATAGATGATAATATGCTAAAGATGGTTGGTCTTTTTTTTTTTTTTTTTTTAAATTGGCAGACCCCGTATACGAGGAAGGGATGCCAACTCTATTTTATTAACATCAAAATAAATAAACAAATGGAGGGGACCAAACCAAAACCTCCAATATATGAAAAAATCCCCATAAATAAGGAGTACTTACTTCGTTACAAAAACTGATCTAAAGTTAAAAATTCTTCAACATCTAGCCTAACTGGCACTTTACATTGTCTAGGCAAATCCGCTATAGATGGTTGGTTCTTACTATTTCCAAACTTAAACTTTTACACTTGCTATCATTTTATATCCTTTTACAAATTATCTATTCCCTAAAAGTAATTAATTTGCCCATAGTGAATCTCATTTGTAGCCACAATTAACAATTTTGTTCATCATGATGCGTGTGACTTTTCTTGCTTGAGTCTAATTAGTTAAAGTATATAATGATTATTCTCTTCAAAGTCTCCAAAACCCAATTTAATTTATGGGGACATTAACTAGGTAGCCTTCAAGTCCATTGTGCTCATTTGTTAGGAATTTATCTTTCCCTTGCTCTTTGTAAGGTTTAGAGTCTATCTTGTGTAATATAAAAAATTATTCTCCTCAAAAGCACCCCTTCTATTTGTATATAGTAAATTAATTCCTAAAACCCAAATGAAGAAACCTTCATTCTATTATTGAATTCTTTCAAAAGTTATCCAATAATAGTTTCATTCCAATAGAAAATAAATGAATTCAAGTTCGTTATCTATAAGGAACATTCCCCATGATATTTTTAATATTTTTGTTTGCTAATTCCACTTTTCATCCTTTTCCCATTCAGATTGAAGATAATATTTCACTTGGCGGTTAATAATTACTCACTAATTTTCTATTCCAATTTCCTCCTATAAGGCAATAAACCGATAAAACTGAAGAGAAAAAAATTTTCAATTGTTAAATGATGTAAGAGAATTTAGATGTGCCAATTTATGCATGAGGGGGTCTATGAGTTATATTAGTATTAAGTGTTAAGGTAGTTTGAAGAGAAATTTCAAACTCATAAAGTTGATAATCACTAAATCTAACATAATATGCGTTCTTTGTACCCCTAAAAAAAAAAAAGAAAAACAAAGAAAATGAAAATGACACAATGTGTCTTCTAAACAGTTCTTATACTTCGATTATGCTAATTCTCAACTCTAGAACCAAAAACAAATAAATAGTACTAGAGTTAGAAGTACAAGTCAATAAACTTGGGCAAATGCTAACATCCAAGCGAGTGTGATAAGTGACTAATTTACGTAATAATTGTATGATATTTTATATTATTTTTAGTCACTTTGGATATATTATTGGAAGAAAATGATTCATTTTGGCTATAATTGGTATAAAATGCTTTTAAGTGGTTAAATGAGGTTTTTATCACTTTTTACTTGGATTTTGTGTATTTTGACAGTTTTGACACATTTTCGTATTTCGGCTATAACTTGAGCTACAATGATCGGATTGGGATGATTCTTGAACCCATTTGAAGATAAGAGATAGATCTACAACTTTGGTGAAGACATCTGAATCCAGTTTGAAGGTTTTCCAGGTCAAAAAGCCGAAGTACAGAGTCAATGGCTATTGGTCGAAACTGGAACAAGGCATGGAGCAGGCAAGGGTATTTCCATCATATCTCAGCCTACACAGATCCAAATGAGGTGATTCTTGATGCATTGGAACGATAACGCATAAGGCTACAACTTTCGTGTTTTAGACATGAGCTGGTTCAGCCTCTAACATCAAGAAAAGATCGGTTGAAGTTGGGCCAAAAACAGAGCAAGTGATCCACACTCGGATCCACTATTCATCCGAACCCTCGGCTGTTTCTGGGTTAGTGGATCCGAGCTCGGATCCATACGGATCCGAGGTACTGTAGCAGCTCGGATCACTGTAGCAGCCCAGATTTACTGTAGCAATCCGGCCTGAATTTGGCCGGATTTGTGGCCGGATTCCTGGCCGGATTGTGGTCAGAGAAGGCTGCTTTTTACGCGGAAAACTCAATTTCACCTCCACCAACTCACATGGGATGCTAGACATGTGAGAAACATTACCAGCTGTAAGGAGAAAGTGTAAAGCTTCATTTCTTGACCACCTTTCATCATTAAATAGCCAAATTCATTGCAAAATGAAGAAAAGGGGATGATAGAGTAAGAGATAGAGAGACATACGGGAGAAGCTTGGAGTCTGCAGAAATGTAGCTCTTTCATCTTCCTAGTATTAGTTAGCTTAGTATAGAGTAGTATAGTTCATCCATTCTTGTTTATTATCTAGATTAGGATGAAGATGGAGGATGAAGAAGGCAAGGAAGAAAGCTCATGTGACAAGGGTTGTATTCCTTCCAAACTCTTTATCTTTTGTATTTGATTCCAAGTTTAGTTAATATACAAGTTCTGGATTTCGTGTGTAATATGTGTTTTTAAAGTTTAAGCCTTGGGTTTGGTTGAACTTTCTATGATTGTTAGTGTTTATTATTTGGCTATTTGATTGCTAGTATTTGAGCAAGTTATTTAGCACTTTAGCTCTTGAAATCATGATTAATCTGGTACCATTAATTGTGATTATCTAAGGTGTTGTTTCTGCAATGAAAATTGAGATTTAACACTAGTTCAAGAAGTGTTAAACATAGGGAGTACACTCACGAAAGTAGAGGTGCACCTATGTGGTTTTTAGTGATTCATTTCATGTAATTTCATTGAAGAAATGAACTTGTAGCTAATTTCATAACCATGAAAATAGGTATGGATTAGTTATGAGTATAGTTGATTCACTACGAAAGTAGGTTTCACATGTTTAAGGAAATTACACCATAACTAGCCTAGATGTAGTAATTAATGATCCAAATATAGCACTTGCATGAGTAGTTAGGGATACCATAACCTAAGGAGCTTTCATTTGTTATTTTGTATAATTTCAGTAGGTTAAATTTCTTATAATTCATTGATAGTCTAAATAATAGAGAAGCTTTAGTAATACCGGTAATTGTTCACTCTTCCCTGTGGGATCGACCCGATATATACCCTAAACTACTAGTTGACCTGTATACTTGCAGTGAACGGGTGTAATTCGGTTTTTTAACTTGTACGTATGTAAAATACCCGTCAAGTTTTTGGCGCCGTTGCCGGGGAAGATTTGGCAATATCGGTGTGAAGAGTAACTTTATTAGTTTAGACATATTATTAGTTATACTGTGAATGTTATTTTCTGTTATTTTAGTGTTTTTATGTGTATGTGTTTTATAACTTATTCTTCTTACTAATCTTGCTCTTAAGTTGTTTAAAAGCAATTTTAGGTGATGAGAAGGGTAGGTCAATTTGGAGGACAATGCTTGAGAAGTGGAAGATTGGCAATGGATGGTTATCAAGTGCAAAGCTCCTTCAACAGAGGTAACCAAGAATTTACTGAATGTATGTCTTTTGAAGATGGTTTAAGGTGCTTAAAGGCAAAATTTGATGTAATTAAGTTACAAGTTCAAATGGACACCATGATGCATGAAATTGAGCAGAGAAGGAATGTTAATGTTTTTAATTCTTATCATGTGATTTGTGACTTGTGTGGAGGTTATCATGCTACTAATACATGTATGCAAGCACAAAATGTGGATTATTATGATGAATTAGAGCATTACAATCCTTGTTTTGATCAATATAGTGCTAATTGGAGCAATTCTCCTGCTTATGGTTGGAATAATCAATGTACTTATAGTGATAATTCATGTTTTTATGATTACCAACCTGAAAGTGTCCAATTCGAATCAAAACCATCTTAGGAGTTGGCAATAGAGAAGTTAGCTAATACACCTCTACCTTGGGAGTTAGAAAATGAACCATTAGCTAATGATTCTAATGCATCTTGGGAGCTAGCTGTAGAAAATTTTTCTAATCAATTTGATTTAGCCATAGAAAAGCTAGCAAATGCAACCTCCGACCGTTTTGATAGGATTGAGGAAAGGTTAGATGAATTAGCTTCTCACTTTGGTCGAATACATGAGCAATTGAATGCATTGTGTGAAGTTATTTCCTCTAATAATGTGCAAAATGATCCTAGCATGAATGATGGGAATGTTGTATGTGAAAATGGATTGTATTTTGATGAAAATGATGAATCTCAATTGTGTTTCAATGAGCAAATGTCCATTTCACATGAGAATATCTTTGGAACTAACTTTGAGCCTCAAGAGGTGAGTTTTAATGACTCATTTTTCACCCCTCTTGAGGAGTGCAGTGAAAGTATAGGTTCTAAAGGTATTCCTGCCCAAGATACTCTTATGACATGTCCTTTGGTAAGTTCTCAAGTGGCGCATATTCAAGGTAATATCTATGGAACACTTGGGATAGGTAAGTCACTTACATTTCTCACATCATTAGATCATGTGGCTTTGGCTATAAAGTCACCATTTAATGATCCACCACGACCTAAAATGGTGGATTATTCGTTAACTAAACCTCCTTGAAAAATGAGGAGAAATAGTCAAGCTATTGACTTTAAAGAAGCGCTTATTGGGAGGCAACCCAATGCTTGTTTAAGTTAGTGTTACTTTGGAGTGATTTTATGTTTAAAGTATGAGTTTGAGTTATTTTGTTATTTTTTCATTTGTAGGTTTTGGAAAAAGATGCAAAAGTGACCAAATGAGGTGAAAAAGGCGAAGTTTGATCAAAGATCTCAATACCTCAAATTCAGTAATTGTGGTTTTTGATGCATTAAAGAGGTTTAGAATGCATGTTTAGATCATTTTACATGTGCGCGAATGGTTTATTTTGACATAGAAATGATCTAGGGTGTATTTTGAAGAATTGAGGTCAAACTGAAAATTGCAAAAATTCTACAATAAGTGCAGATTCAATGGATCCGAGCTCGGATCCATATGGATCCGAGGCCTCGGATCCACTTCTGCAATCAGAAAAAAATTCGAACTTCTTGATCCGAGCTCACTCACAATGATCCGACCTCGGATCCTTTCAAAAACGACCTCGGATCCTTTTAAAAACGAAGGCTTTGATCACTTTTCAACTCCACTTTTCTTCATGTTGGCTTGTTTTTAGTAAGTTTTAGTTGTTCGATTAATGTTTTTGTGTGTTTTGTAGGTGGCAATGGCAAGAGTTCATGCAAATGATCTCAATTGCAAAGGTGTTTATATTAAGGCAAAAAGGGAGTTTTCATGTTCAATTGCTGCATTTCATGCATTTAAAGTGTTTCATGTTTAAGTTATATTCATGCATGATCATGTTAAATTTGAATTTTATTCAAAGAACATGAAGTAGGTTGAATGTGGAAGGTTGGCCAAGCAAATTTGGAGGAAAAACTGCAGAAAACAGCTTTTTCTGCAGCAAATCCGGCCATAAATCCGGCCAAATGTTGGCCGGATTGAAGGCCGGATAGTCAGGGGAGAAAAGAAAATTTTTTCGAGCATTCTGGACAGAATCCGGCCGAAAATCCGGCCTGAAATCCGGCCAAAAACTGGCCGGATTGTAAAAAAAAAAAAAAAAAAAAAAAATCCACTGTAGCAAATCCGGCCAACAATCCGGCCGGAAATCCGGCCAGAAAGTGGCCGGATATGCAACAGTAAAAAAAAAAAAAAAAAAAAAAAATTTCTGCCCAGAATCCCTCCAACAATCCCTCCAGCAATCCCTCCAATTTCTGACCGGATTGTGAATAGTAACCAGCGTAAGATGAATCCGTTTCACGGATTCCTCACAATTTTTCTCTCTTCTTCTTCAACCTACACACACACTCACACCTCAAACACACACCACTCACTAAAACACCACTTTTCACCATTTAATCTTCAAATAACCTTCACCAAATCACTTTCTCTCATCCTCTAGAGTGAATTTCATAGTTCATATTTTTTCAAAAACAACTCTAAAGTGGTTTCAAGCTTACCATTAGTTAGGGTTCTACCTTCTTGAAATCACTCAATTGAGGTCATATTGGAGTAAGTTTCTTGGGGGTTTTCACATCATATTCATCTCTAAACATCACCAAACCACCTTGAGGTAACAATTCTTCACCTAACTTTGTTATTTGAATTTTGCCATGAATGAATATTTTCTATTTTTAGGCAATTTTTAATATGTGAAGTTAGGTGTATTTATTTGAGCTTATTGATGCTATTGGTGATTGTTAGTGATAACTATATTTTGTGATTTGCATTTATTGTACTTATTTGGTGAATTCTTGCTAGTTTTATGCTTAATTTGGCTTGATAACGAAGTTGCATATTAAGTAGCCAAATGTAGCATTTTAATTAGCTTAGTGGGAGTTTTTGATATTCATGTGAGTAATTTAGATTATCTAATGAATGAAAAGGTGCTTGATTGAATGATTTTGTGAATTCTTAGGTAATTCTAAAAGAAGAGGTGAATTGAAGATGACCTTAATTGATGAAATTCATAAATGCACTTATAATCCTTGTGGTTCAATGGTTTTTAGTATTTCATGAATTCTCAAGAAGGTCATTTATATTTTGGCTTGGTGTGTTTGCCTCAATTTTGAAATTACTTTTGTACTTGCGGGGATTTGATCATTGATGACAAAATGTATAAATGGAACTTATTTTGTTCATGATTGTGGATTTTTTGTGTGAAATTAGCTTCCCTTTGCTTTGGATACTAATGCATATATTTGATTAGCAAAGATTAGCTCATTTTATGTTTTTATCCCTTGAACATTGTATGGTTCCACATGCTTGATCATTTTTCCTTTTTCCTTGAATTGCATGATTTTGTTGATTGCAACCTTTTATTTTTAAGAAATTTATTTGTTTTGATTTTGTCTTTTTCAGGGTGCAATAAGTGAACTTCCATTCTTTCTCAAATACGGTTGAAAATTCATCACTTGGACATGGATTCGGATTGCGCAAGTCATAAGGGGAGTATTTTCTTTTACTTTTTCTTTATTTTCCTTTTCTCACATTGAGGACAATGTGAAGTTTAAGTGTGGGGGAGGAAATATGTGAACTTGCATTCTAATGCTATGTGATGATATTTTGTGGATTTAAATGCTTAGAAATATTGGAATTGTGTTTGAATTATTTGCCATGTGGATAATTTGCTTGAAATTGGGTTTGTTGGCAGGGAGTTTTCTTCCATTTATAAGGAGAAACTCTGTAAAAATTTTTCTAAAATCTTTTCCAATATTTCACTATAGCCCAAAATTTCTTCAAATTTTTGCATTTTCATTCAAAAAGGGCCAATTTGTTCCAACCTCAAGTGTTTAATTCTTCCAATTGTTGAAATGTTATATGTATTTTGGAAGGTTTAGTCCTCATTTAACTTGGAAATGTTTATTACGCAATTAGAATTTTTACATTTTAGAAAGTATATTTGGTAAAATGAGGAAAATTATGCCTATAATTTTACATGTTTAATGAGATTTCTTTTCTTTACTTAATTTTGTAAGTAAGTGATTGACATAGTTGATAAAAGGTTATACTCCTCCTTTGATTAGTCTTATATATTTTCTAAGAGGGAATATCTATTTATTGTCCTTCATTTCTAAAAATAAAAAAATAAAAAAATAAAAAAATAAAAAAATAAAAATTATTCTACTCCAATGATTCTCGTACCGAGTAACCGGGGGTTGGCATCTACAAATGTCGACATTCGCGTAAAAAGGTATTTGAATTAAGAGTATGCATAGCAACTTGAATAAGTGAAATGTTGAGTAACCGGGGATCTTCACCTAAAAGTGTCGATTTTCGCGTAAAAAGGCATTTTCACTATTTAAGTAAAAATTAGTATGAATAAATCTCTCTTAATTATAGAATTTTGAGAAAAAGATGATTATAGGAGGAGGAATGCTATAAATTGACTATGTGATTTGCTTATTTGTAAAATTAAGTTAGGGTAAGAGATTAAGTTTAACTTGTTGAATTTAGGGTATAATTATCTTTTCTTTACTTGATATTATGAGTATTTAGTGTAATTTGAACAATTGTATAATGATTATTTTCCAGGTCTTGAGGAATTAAATTTGACAAAAGTGCATATATTGTTTCACCTCTTGAATCATTGCATTTGATTATGTGTGAATTGCTTGAGGACAAGCAATGATTTAAGTGTGGGGGAGTTTGATAAGTGACTAATTTACGTAATAATTGTATGATATTTTATATTATTTTTAGTCACTTTGGATATATTATTGGAAGAAAATGATTCATTTTGGCTATAATTGGTATAAAATGCTTTTAAGTGGTTAAATGAGGTTTTTATCACTTTTTACTTGGATTTTGTGTATTTTGACAGTTTTGACACATTTTCGTATTTCGGCTATAACTTGAGCTACAATGATCGGATTGGGATGATTCTTGAACCCATTTGAAGATAAGAGATAGATCTACAACTTTGGTGAAGACATCTGAATCCAGTTTGAAGGTTTTCCAGGTCAAAAAGCCGAAGTACAGAGTCAATGGCTATTGGTCGAAACTGGAACAAGGCATGGAGCAGGCAAGGGTATTTCCATCATATCTCAGCCTACACAGATCCAAATGAGGTGATTCTTGATGCATTGGAACGATAACGCATAAGGCTACAACTTTCGTGTTTTAGACATGAGCTGGTTCAGCCTCTAACATCAAGAAAAGATCGGTTGAAGTTGGGCCAAAAACAGAGCAAGTGATCCACACTCGGATCCACTATTCATCCGAACCCTCGGCTGTTTCTGGGTTAGTGGATCCGAGCTCGGATCCATACGGATCCGAGGTACTGTAGCAGCTCGGATCACTGTAGCAGCCCAGATTTACTGTAGCAATCCGGCCTGAATTTGGCCGGATTTGTGGCCGGATTCCTGGCCGGATTGTGGTCAGAGAAGGCTGCTTTTTACGCGGAAAACTCAATTTCACCTCCACCAACTCACATGGGATGCTAGACATGTGAGAAACATTACCAGCTGTAAGGAGAAAGTGTAAAGCTTCATTTCTTGACCACCTTTCATCATTAAATAGCCAAATTCATTGCAAAATGAAGAAAAGGGGATGATAGAGTAAGAGATAGAGAGACATACGGGAGAAGCTTGGAGTCTGCAGAAATGTAGCTCTTTCATCTTCCTAGTATTAGTTAGCTTAGTATAGAGTAGTATAGTTCATCCATTCTTGTTTATTATCTAGATTAGGATGAAGATGGAGGATGAAGAAGGCAAGGAAGAAAGCTCATGTGACAAGGGTTGTATTCCTTCCAAACTCTTTATCTTTTGTATTTGATTCCAAGTTTAGTTAATATACAAGTTCTGGATTTCGTGTGTAATATGTGTTTTTAAAGTTTAAGCCTTGGGTTTGGTTGAACTTTCTATGATTGTTAGTGTTTATTATTTGGCTATTTGATTGCTAGTATTTGAGCAAGTTATTTAGCACTTTAGCTCTTGAAATCATGATTAATCTGGTACCATTAATTGTGATTATCTAAGGTGTTGTTTCTGCAATGAAAATTGAGATTTAACACTAGTTCAAGAAGTGTTAAACATAGGGAGTACACTCACGAAAGTAGAGGTGCACCTATGTGGTTTTTAGTGATTCATTTCATGTAATTTCATTGAAGAAATGAACTTGTAGCTAATTTCATAACCATGAAAATAGGTATGGATTAGTTATGAGTATAGTTGATTCACTACGAAAGTAGGTTTCACATGTTTAAGGAAATTACACCATAACTAGCCTAGATGTAGTAATTAATGATCCAAATATAGCACTTGCATGAGTAGTTAGGGATACCATAACCTAAGGAGCTTTCATTTGTTATTTTGTATAATTTCAGTAGGTTAAATTTCTTATAATTCATTGATAGTCTAAATAATAGAGAAGCTTTAGTAATACCGGTAATTGTTCACTCTTCCCTGTGGGATCGACCCGATATATACCCTAAACTACTAGTTGACCTGTATACTTGCAGTGAACGGGTGTAATTCGGTTTTTTAACTTGTACGTATGTAAAATACCCGTCAGAGTGTATGACTTTATTTGTCATACTATTGATCAGTATTTTAGATCATCCTCATAAGTAGATGGCAGGTTCAAAATCTCTAAATTCCTTTTCTTTCACTTTTAGTGTTTGTATGACACAAAAAAAAAAAAAAGAACAATGAAAGAAAGCAAGAAAGAAAAATGAAAGAAACACAATATAGAGATTTCCTAGCTAGTTGAAAGAACTGTCTTTTGTGTTTATGTTTAATTTAGAAATTTCATCGTTAAACAAATTTTAAATAGAACTCGATTTTATTTCTAAAGTAAAACCTAAAGCTTCCCTAAATCAAATTTATTCATAAAGTACAACCACAAAGCCGATATTACAAAAAAAATATCAACACAATAAAAATAAGACATTAGAATTACAAATACAACAAAGTCATTAGAGATTGAAAAGTAAAAACTAAATATTTACTTATATTGGATCTATTTACTTTGTTCGTTGGATGTATAGGAATTCTTTTCAATCAAGGAGGAGTAGGTTTAGAATGATATATAAGCAAACGCGGCCCGGGCTTCCCTTTTCTTTCATTACTTCTTTCTTCAGACCTAGAGGAACCACGTCCGCATCAGTAGAAGTGGTGGAAGGCCCGCCTAAGCCAATGGGAGAGCTTCTGCACCTCTCTTCAAGAGATAAGAGTTTTTCCATCGGTCAACAACTAAATCACTAAATTATATTGGCACATTTTAATATAGTATAGATATAGATGACCACGGTATTATGCTTTTGCCCACCAGCGACTAAGTTTCTTTGAGGAACGTCAAGAACAAAATAGTGGATAAGCATTCAAAAACTCATGATTAGGATTGATTACAATTAGAAGTCACGTATGATATCTACCTATGAGGTCATTAAGTTAAAGACTAATTACTCACATGACTAGCATATGAGTAATTTAGTCATCTTTTATTACAGATTTTACTTAGTAATTTTTATTAATTTTTTTCAAAAATTTGCTGTCACATGATTAGATTCTATTAGTAATTGGTAAAAATCAGTCATTATGATTAAATGTACATAGAAACTAAAATAGTTAGGAATGCATTTGCTTTTATCCAAATTTTAGGAACTAAAAACACTCGTAACCCAAATATTTGAGACCAAAACTGCAATTATCTCTTAAAAAACCCTAATTGCACGTCATAAATAAGCAATCAGCAACTTGAAATACATCTTGCACGTTATAAATAAGGAATCAGCAATAATTGGCTAGTACTAATTCGAGGAAAACAAACCTCTACAGACAACGATATTAATGTTGTTTATTTTTTGCTTCAAAAAAAAAAAAAGGCTATTCATGTCCTTTTCCCTCCAAGAATATTTTATCCTTAGTTAGCTTCAAAAAAAAAGGCCATTCATGTCCTTTTCCCTCCAAGAATATTTTATCCTTAGTTAGCCTCTTATATGTTGAATTGAACGAATTTGCCACTGTGGTATATTGGATTTTGTTACAAAGGGTCGGCATAGTAGCGCCTCAATTTATCACCATGTTTCTCATGTAAAATTAAACAAAAGGATTTTTAAAATTTTTTGTGGTCGGTATTGGATTTTTTGTTACAATAACATGCCCACAGAGCGATTCCTAACAAAGGAACAATATAATATACAAAAGAAAAAAGAATTAATGGACGGAATAGACCAAACCCAGTTTTCTAAAGTTCAGTTATTTCCAAAAAAAAAAAAAAAAATTGTTAAGGATATCGTCTATAAGAGAAAAAGATGAAAAAGTCCTTATGTATTTAGTCTTCCAAAATTTTTTTTTTTTTGTTAATTTTGCACTCAATAGTTGTATCTGCATTCTTATGTTAAAGTTCAATTCCTATCGATGTACAATGTTCAAGCAACTGAAAGCAGCTTAAAGACAAACCCCACTCCAATGCTAAATTTCGAGTTTCATAATTTTTGGAAATTTTCCCATGGCTAGCACACAAAATGCTGCCTTATCTTTCTTGTCTTTTCTTTTCTTTTCACATTACAAGAAGGATTTCTTTTGGGGAGAGTAGAAATGCCTGAATTATTGATTTGCTTGTGATTTGATCCATAACTAACAGTCTTTTTTTTGCAAGAACTAACAGTCAAAACTAACAGCCTATAACTTACAGTCATCATTTCAAGGTTGTTGCAAAATTAATCCAACAGTAAAAATTCCTTATTAATTTCATAGCCGCGTACTTTTCGACGTCTTCATATTTAACTCTCTCTCTCTCTCTCTATATATATATATATATATATATCTCCACAATTTTAACATGTCAAATTTGTAGTACAGCGTTCCTATAAATACCACCACGCGGCATTGCTTCTCAATCGTCAAACTTAACATTTTCACGTCATCCCAAAACCAAAGGAATGGAACATTCATATTCATATTCATCAGCCACAGTTCCCTTAAGCTCTTGCGCCAGGGGCTGGGTTGATCGAATCAGCAACATCTTCCGGAAAGAAATTGCCGTTGACATCGATCATCTCCCTCCCGTTTCTGTTTTTGAAGTCCCCAAAACGCTCAGCCTTAAAAAACCCGAAGCTTATACTCCTCAGCTCATAGCCATGGGGCCGTACCATCATTTACGCCCCGAGCTCTATCAGATGGAGAGGTACAAGCTCGCTGCCATCAAAGAGATCTCAACCCCGGAGCAGATTTCCAATTTCCAACACATCGTGATCAACAGGTTGAAGGAGATAGATCCTTCTATCCGGGCTTGTTACAATAAGTTCATGGACTATGATCAAGATACGTTGGCGTGGATCATAGCAATAGACGGTTGTTTCTTTCTCCACATCTTGCATTCTTATCTTGTGCACGATGAGACCACGGACAGGAGACTGTTCGGCAACACTATTGTCACGAGAGATATCATGATGCTTGAGAATCAACTCCCATTTGTTCTGTTGAAAGAGATTCGCAAGTCTCTTCAAGTCTCTCCTAATTCCAATGATCAGGGGGTAGAAGGTGATATTGAGTTGATCTCAATGTTATTTCAATTGTGTGAAGCACAATCTCCTGTTAAGTTCTCTATTGATAAGACCAACAAATGCCGTTACCGTAGACCTCTGCATTTGTTAGATATGATGTATCATATGATTGTTAATGTCCCAGGTCCTGCCGTGTCCGGATGCTTAGTAAATGGTCCCATTCAAGTCGTGCCAACTTATACAGAATTCAGGAACTCATCGACCTCTTCATCCTCGTCCTTCTCGACTGATAATGAAGATCCAGAAGTGGCTCACAATAATTTGGAAACACTCTTGGACTTGGTGGAGACCATTGGTCCTAAGCATACCCAGCGATTTCTTAGCCCTGTTAAGTTTGTATCGAGTATTCCATGGTCAACTATTTCTGGGCTGTACAGAAAAGGCAACCTGGGTACTGGAGAGCAAAATTCAGAACATGATGAAATCGAAATTCCGTCGGTATCTCATCTCTGGCGCTATGCTAAAGTGCAATGCAAACCCTTCATTGGGAGCATTCAAGAGATCAAGTTCGTGGAAGAGGAAGCCGCTTTGTACCTTCCTGTAATGAATTTGAACGTGAGCTCAGAAGTGATAATGAGGAATCTGGTGGCTTACGAGGCTGCTATGTGTAAGTCAACCCTTAAATTTGCTCGATACGTCAACCTCATGAATGGGATTATAGACACTGCAGAAGACGTGAAGCTGCTGAAGCAAAATGGGGTGATCAAGGGGGCTCTCACGGATGGGGAAATTGCTGATCAATTCAACGGTATGCAGAGATGTTATGCCGGCTCAGATCACAAGTCTAACATCGAGGTTGCCGTTGAGAAAGTTAACAAATTCTACGGCAAGAAGCTTTTGGTCAGGACGGTTAGAGGGTTGAAGAAGAATTTGTATGCTTCATGGAAATGTCTGGCCCTGGTTTCCACTGGCGCGCTGCTGGTCGTGCTTGGCCTGCAGACCTTTTGCGATTTCTATGAATGCAGCAAGCTCTGGAACTTCCACCAGGGATCGTCATGATTATCTCAATCAGCACCAGGAAGCAAAATGTCTGTTTTAATTGAACAGAGAAGCATATGATTCATTTATTTCTTCTTTTTTTCTTTATTAAATTATTGTTTCTCATGGAAGGTGCACTCGTATCTAGAATACCAAAAAAGGCCAAAAAAATGTTAAGAAAGATATACCTGTTTGCTAATGCTGTCTCGTTTAATTGTAGCTTATTACTCCAAAATGGCCAAAAAAAAAAAAAAAGGTGTATCTAAGTTGTGTAAGATTGAAAATAAAGAGGGTAATGTGAATCAATTTCATCGCAACAAAATGTGATATGCAATGCAAAAAATATGACTTAGGGAGCATTTGATAAAATTAAAATTTAAAACCTGAAAACTGAAACTTAAGTTTGAATTCGCACAATTTATAAAGTCAAATTTGTTTCATAATATGCTGAATTTGAGCACTGAATTGAAGTATTGTATTTTATGTGTATCATACAGTTTACTACAAATATTTTATTTTACTTTAGATGAAAGTAATTTTTTAACTATTACTTTTTAATTTTGATAAAATGAACTAACATGAAAATCGAATATTTTTGTCTAAGAGAGAGTATGTTTAAGTGTGTGTTTGGAAGAAAAAAAGATGCACGTTTTTGTTGTATGATAAACATATAATGTTAGAAAATGTGTGTACGTAGGTGACGAAAATGTGTGAATTTGTGTGTATGTGTTTGTGAGAGAGAGTGTCCGTATGCATATATGACAAAAGCACACATATATGAGAGAGCAAGAAAGGATGTGTATATGTGTAAAAGCGTGTTGGGCAGTGGTGGAAGAAAATGATTTTGGATGAGTATGATTACACTAATTTGAGCATACAGCAAATCAAGTGATTGCATTTTCACTTTAAATTTTGTAAAAAAAAAATTAAGTAGATTTTAATGTATTCAAATGTATGGAAATTTTGTTATTAAATAAGCTTAACAGAAAATTTTTTTCTTAATTCACTAATTTTAATGACTTTTATTAAAAGATTAATATTCGGCACTTAACGGGATTATGAAGCACTGCCTTCTAACTAAACACTAATATTGCCCTTAGGAAATATAAGTAGATTATCCCTCGGTGACCTTCCTACAAAACTATCACCTGCTATAATTGCCTCTGCCAAGTTATTGGACACATTTGCCTTCTTTTTTTTTAAGTAAAATGGTAAATTTTATTAATATCAGGAAATCAGGTTACACACAGATTCTCTTATCATCACTAATACACTCCTCCTTACAGCATATTCCTGAAAACTCTACAAACACACGCTATATCAAAATTTTGGTAGGGATCCCCAACTCCCTTACTGCTAAAGCTGTCCTCTTAATTTGATTGCAGAATGAATCCTTTGACTAGTGAGGAGCAAGTCAAGGAATTTCACAATCCCAAGAGAGTTTACTTTTAAGTACACCACACATGTTATGCGATCCATACTTTTCTCAACTGTTGCTTTGTTGATTACACTTTCAAGTCCCACTTCCTCGATTTGTCCACTATTGCCAATTTTCTTTTGCAAAGTAGCCATAGGGTAAATGAGCATCTTGGTATATGATTTTTACTCCAAGCCAATTTGTACCATTCCCCAGTTGGTTTTTTACATCTGATTGCCTTCAAAGCTGATTCAGTAGAAAAAACACCATTACCACTTGCAGTCCATCTAGTTTGATCTTTGTAATCTGGCGTTGGAACAAAACTTTCAAGTATTAATTACTTTGACATTTTCCAACCTTGAGGCCACTTCCATTTTCCATCTTCAATACACCTAGCCATTGTATCTTGAGAGTTGCACCCAAAGCAGCGTAGAAGATTTTCTGAAAACTGCAATAATAGTGATCCCATGGAATGCCATGCATCATACCAAAAATTTGTTTAATGACCATTCCCAATTAGTATATTCTTGACACATTTGTTGATTTGACGTATGAAATTACTGACCAACATTATTGATTCCATCTCCGGTACTAGGGTATGAAATTTGGTGCATGTAACATTGGTAAAAGACAAAGATATGTTGGTTTCATGCATGCTGATCCAGTGTAAACAAAGATGCACAAAGAGAGATTCTACTGATTAGATATCGAGCCAAATCATGATCCGCACACGAGTCCAGCGGCTTGCGAGTCGATCGCAATTAATTCTGAGTCAAAACTCAAGTTTGGTTAACATCGAATTCAAGTTGAACTCAATCTGATCAATTCGAATTCGAATTCCAAAACATTTGACTTATTAGTTCTTTAAGTAACTCAATTTTATATATTTTTTTAATTTTAATAGTAAAATTATATAAAAATTGACAGGGTGTCGAGTCTGTGCAATAATAATTATCTACTCAATAAAAAAATACAAATTTTGTATATAGCAGTGAGCAGGGTCGAATCCACAGGGACTGGGGATAATTCGTTTCTTCTAGAGTTCAATGCGTGGGGGATTTTTGGAAAATATAAAACAACTAATTAACTAACTAATGAAACAACTAATAGAAATAAACAAGAATTAATTAATAACCAATACGACTCTAGTCAAAGGTGCAACTTTTCAGACACGGTCCATTCAACTGATCATCGATGCAAAGATAATTCAATTACTCATTAACAGATTGGTTATAGTTGTCATACACGCGATAAACAACCAGCCTTTCCTTACCTTTTCGATAGTCAAGGTATGACCATTAACTATTTCCCTAACCAAGAAATAACCCTAGGTACGACCATAAGATTTAATTCCTAAATTGCGTTAAGAATTAGAAAAACCCAATTCTAACCAACAAACACGCTACGAGGGTTTGTTTAAGTTAGATTATACGTTTCCCTAATATGAAACCAATCACGCTAGTCGCCACTAGTATTAACCAATTGAACAATTACAAATTCAATCAATTAATGACAGTAGATTATTAGATTAATTCGAATATCAGGCCTTTGACATTCAAATAACATAACAAGCATAAGAAATTAAATCAAGAAACGTACAAATACCAATAAATAAAAGAAATAAGTAAAATAATTAGATCTCACA
This sequence comes from Coffea arabica, assembly GCF_036785885.1. NCBI lineage: Eukaryota > Viridiplantae > Streptophyta > Magnoliopsida > Gentianales > Rubiaceae > Coffea > Coffea arabica. The sequence goes on along the minus strand of NC_092324.1, from coordinate 45,918,612 downwards.
GATGTTCAGAACCGAGTCCTCAAATTGACCTTCGACTAGAAAAAATGAATTAGTTCATTCTCATGGAGGAAATCCCATGCAAAATTGCAGAAGTTATTATAAAAAACAAGCTATGTTTCCCGTCGTTTTCTTAGAAGAGACGAAAAAAGGACCAATAAAGAAAACAAAGGAATCTTCATGGAGGAAATCCCATGCAAAATTGCAGAAGTTATTATCTAAAACAAGCTATGTTCCCCGTCGTTTTCTTAGAAGAGACGGAAAAAGGACCAATAAAGAAAACGAAGGAACTGGACCCTCCAAACCCGCAAAGGAACCGAAGCTCTCCTGCTGATAAGAAGAATTCCCTCTTAACAAGGAAACCTCCTACGTGGTCCCCTGCCGAATTGAGTGAAAGGTTACTAGAAGTCAAACTGTCCCAATTCCCTTATTTTCGTTTTCTAAGTTAAGTGCTCCTCTTTTTTCTTTTTTTTTGGTCGAAACGATAGATGTCCTATAAGTTAATCTAGCCTAGTCTAAGGGGAAGGGGAGGGGGTTCGATCTCTGTTTTCAAACTCGGACCGGACCGGCCGGTCGAACCGGTTGAACCGGGAACCGGCCAGGTAGCCGGTCCGAGTCACATTAGAAAACCGGAAATTTAAAACCCGGTCAAAGCCGGTCAAAAACCGGGTTTGACCGGGTTTGACCGGGAAAAAACCGGTTTTTCCGGTTCAACAGTATTTTTTTAAAAAAAAAATTCAAACTTTTTAATATTATGTTTTGACCCCCTAAATTGTTAAAACTTATTGATATACCTCAAATATTTGATACTTTATAAATATTGTCCTAAAATTTGATGTTATTTTTCAATTAAATTCATAATTTTAATTCTAAACTTGTTAATATTTATTAAATAATATAAATTGCTACTTGATTGTTCTAATTTCTTTGTATTTTCTTGTTAAATATATTTGAAACATCAAATATATATGAATATGCCTTTATTAATATCAATATATTATTAGATATTATATATATAACATTTTAATTTTAAAATAATTTTTATTTATGACGTCATCCGGTTCGACCCCTATCGACCCCCGGTCGAACCCATTGACCCCTGACCCCTGACCTCGGCCGAGTCGCTATCCGGTCCGGTTCTGAAAACATAGGGTTCGATGTGAGTACAGACTCCATCGATGAAGGTCAATTAAGACCGCCACAAATTGTGGCAAATTTGTGGGAGACAGGGATTGAACCCCTGACCTCCAGCATCACCTTTAATGGTGATGACCACTGGACCAAATGGCCAGTGGCGTTAATTGCTCCTCAATGTCCTTCTTTTTCGTTTATTCTTCACAGTCAGACTCCTAGTCAGCAACCCTTCATCAGCAAAAAGAAGAGGAAGTCCGTTTCTCCTCTCCCTGTGGGCCAGGTTTGTTGAGCTTTTAGGAGTCTCAATTTTCTTTAGAAAGTCCCTCCTTTTTTTATACTTTTCTGTTTCATTTCCTGAAATTGAGTCCAGATATCAAATATGAGTAGATGTTAACAATTAACATAATATTTGGCAGGAACAAGGGAAAAATTAATAATAAAATTGCCAATAATTAATACCCTATCAAATATTCATAATCTTTTATTATTTGTTAAGAAAATATTATTTTATTCATTTTTAGAAATATAAAAATAATTATTTTTAAGCTCAAGCTTGAGTTTCACTTGACTCGAATATAAATCGAGCTCGAACTCAAACTTTATATTGAGAGTTTGTCGAGTTTGAACTCGATAAAATTAAATTGAGACTTCGCTTGATAAGATCAAAAATTCGACTTGACTCGTTTGCAAGCCAAGCCCCAACCCATGATATAGGTTTAGACGCTGTGTCAAAAAAATCTATGTCATAATATAAACCAATTGATATCAATCTGTAAGGCAGCAATAAGGCAGAAACGAATTTAGAGTGGGGCAAAGTGGTGCAATTGCCCCCATGAATCCACCAAAATCTTCAGTTTATATCCATAAACATACTATTTTGCCCTCACATTTATAAAAGATTGTTCAATTGTCTCCGCCACTCCAATCAAAATCTTTAATTTGTATGTGTAAGTCAATAATTATGCCATCACATTTATAGCTAGTTTGGGAGTTTAGGAAAGAAAAGAACAGAAACCTTAAGTTAGAAAAGAAAAGAAAAGATTATAATATCTTTTCATGTTATTTGGGAGTTTTGGAGAAGAAAGGAGATGAAATAACTTTCCTTTGTTTGGAAGGGAGAGAATTGAAAAGACAAGATTCAATTTTACGTAAAAACCCTTAAATCTTAAGATACCATGAGAATTTTATTAGGTTATATAGTTATATTTTAATCTTTTAAGGGTAAAAATGGCATATGGTATAATTCATTTAACTCACTCCACTTTCTCACGTTTTCCGCCGATTGTGGGCAGAAAGTTTTTCAGACGTGGAAGGGAGCTGACATCCTTCCGTTTCTTTTCAATTCTTTCCTATCCAAAGTCCCAAATGTGAGAAAGATTCAACTTTCCTTTGTAATCTTTTCTTTTCTCACCAAATCTGCTCTTCCAAACTAGCTATTAGAGAATATCACCCATCATTCGTCAACAAGATATTTACTTGACATTCTAAATCAACAACTTATAAATAAATGACTATACATTTCACTTCTCACACTTGATTAAAGGCACCAACAAACATTAAATTTTATCTTTACGCATTTTCTTCTTCATTCTCAATATGCTTTAAACATGCAAAACCATTTGAAAATTTTTGCTTATTTTTGAACTACGATTGAAACTCACGAAAATTGCTTTTACTTCATTTCACTTTTGCCAAAAAAAAAAAAATACATAGTGATTGTGTACGTAATTTTTTAGGTATATCGTTTATATTATATGTTAAACATATATATCTCAGTGCTTGCCTGGTTACATTTACACATTACATTTACCTCTACTGAATTACACTTCTGGCTCTGTCGCTGTTATAAAGTCATGCATGACCATTAACGAAACAAAATATTATCTCTTCCCATGCATGACTTTGCTAGCCTGAGCACTGTAATTATATTCCAAATACCTTAAAAGCAAATTCACATAATATTGCGCTGATATTCTGCTCGGTTGCTAGGAGTGAAATTTCATTTTCTCAATATGCTTTAAATTTATGGTTTAGAATCGGTTTTGGTGCTCATCGTGGGCAGAACCTATATGAGAAGGCCTGGTAGGGCCGGGTAGAGGAAGACACCCTAAAGCTGTGCTATGAACAGGAAAGGCCAGTTGCTTGTGGGACCAAACAATAAGAACGCAACTCATGTAAAAAAAAATTTTTTTTTTTTTGATATTATAGGGAAAGCCCTTTTACAAATTTGGTCATCATAAAATGGCCTGCTAATTGGAGATATTTTGGAAACTCTCCAAATATACAGGCCCCAACAAAAATGAAAATAAAAAAATATGAATGGCATCAAAGAAACAAGAAAGAAAAAGAGGATCGGGAATGAAGAAAATGGTGAACTTTTCAAATATAGTGTTACAAATTTGTGCTTGAAACAAAAAAAAAAAATAATGACTCATAAGTATTGTAGAAAGATAAGTTAATTAAGTGGAGTGTAAAGATAAATGGAAGAATTAGAAATTTAAATGTGATTACATTATATGGCAATTAATGAAAGCGGTAAATGTTAGTATTATGAACAAAAATGTAATTAGAAATTGGATGAAAATTAAAATTTTGGATATGTGCATGTAGTAGTTGAAGTCCCCCATATTGTTTGAACATGAGTAATAGTGTTTCATTGCAATAAAAAATAAAACATATTACATTAGTAAATAAATTTTTTATCTGAATAAAAAGAAAAAGAAAAGAACCAAAGAAAATTTGTACCATGATACAAATGATGATTGTGACAAGTGTCGACTAATGAAATATTACTAGATTTAAAAAAAGATTTAGGTATTAACTTGAGAATCAGTTAGGCAACAATTGAAAAGTTTGCTTGAATTTTCGGAATAAGGAGAAAGAAGGAGAGGGACAAAAAAAAAGAAAAAGAAAGTTAACGGATTCACTTAAGGATTAATATTCTATATATTGACAGTGTATGTATTATCAGTTTTAGATGAATGACAACTATGCAAATTTTAAATTTGAAATCTAATTACAACCATGAACTTAAATTATGTTAGTAATTAGCTAATTGAAATTAATTACCAAATAACTAATCACCACATCATATCTATCGTTTACAAAAACTAATTTTGATTACTTGCACACACCCAGAACATGTCTTATGCACTAAATATAATCTTAAGTACCAATCATTCATTGAATTTACTTTTTCCTTACTTACAGTTGATCATGGTTGGGGAGTTGCATCGCATATTTCATGAATTTTCACGAAAAAATTTATCTACCCAAATTGTGCCGTCAATCAAGTTTAGCATAGGTCAATTTGTTCCATGTACTTAGAAGGCATTAGGCAAATTGGTTCCTCAAGGAATGAGTTTCAAAATTATTCATTGCGATACTTATCGTTTGATTAAGGTTAATCGGAATGAGTTGATGGATATCATAAGCTCATTTTGTGATTGACTATTATTTTAATAGGGAATCAATATTTACTCACCAATGTAATTGATATTTTTAATTAAAAATAAAAATTTAAAAATACTAGAAGAAATTAAAAGAGTGAAAAAAATTTAGAAAATAGGGTCGGAAAAAAATATAAACCTATATCTATATTTTTAGTTATAAAACACTCTATGGGTTTCAACAAAAAAAAAAAAAATCCATTACTATTAACTGATAAATAATAATGACAGTGATAATGATCACAAAAGGCTAATTTAATTTGCATGGTTCAACAATCGATGATGATTAATTTATTAATTGAATCTATTGTATATCTACATTTATTGTTGTCCTTTAGAAAGTTCCATATTTTTTAAAAGAATTTTCGACTACATAATTCACTTAGTACAGCCGATTACCTTAACTTAGTTGGACCCACAAGGCTTCGATAATGGTCTCACATTGACTTGTTGTGATTGTCGCGGCTCTGCCCACGGTGGCCCAGCATAAGGTTGTGGTAAATTGGTAATATTCTTTTTGCCACCTATCCATTGCTTAAATTTCTTTGCGGAGAAAAAGCTTGACACATGTCAAGAAGTTATGCGTGAAACTGACTTCAAATTGCACATGCGAGCAATGAAACTGGGGTTTAGAATTTACTCGAGCATTTATCTTTCCTCTTGGTCTTTGTAAGGTTTAGACTCCCTCTCGTGTAATAAAAAAAAAAAAAATCTTCTCAAAAGCACCCCTCCTATTTGTATATAGTAAGTTAATTCCTAAAACCCAAATGAAGAAACCTTCATTCTATTATTGAATCCTTTCAAAAGTTATCCGATAATAGTTTCATTCCAATAGAAAATACATGAATTCAAGTTCGTTATCTATAAGGAACATTTCCCCGTGATATTTTTAATATTTTTGTATGTTAATTCCATTTTTCATCCTTTTCACATTCATGTCGAAGATAATCTTTCTCTTGGTGGTTAACAATTACTCACTAATTTTCTTTCCCAATTTCCTCCTATGTAGCAAGAAACCAATAAAACTAAAGGAAAAAAAAATCTCAATTATTAAATGATGCAAGAGAATTTAGATGTGCCAATTTATGCATGAGGGGGGTCTATGAGTTATTATTAGTATTAAGTGCTAAGGTCATTTGAAGGGAAATTCAAACTCATAAAGTTGATAACCACTAAATTTGACATAATTTGCCTTCTTTGTACTCCTAAAAAAAAGAAAAACAAAGAAAATGAAAATGACATAATGTGTTTTCTAAACAGTTCTTATACTTCAATTATGCTAATTCTCAACTCTAGAACCAAAAAACAAATATATAGTCCTAGAGTTAGAAGTACAATTCAATACATATGGGCAAATGCTACCATCCAAGTGAATGTATGACTTTATTTGTCATACTATTGATCAGTATTTTAGATCATCCTCATAAGTAGATGGCAGGTTCAAAATCTCTAAATTCCTTTTCTTTCACTTTTAGTGTTTGTATGACACAAAAAAAAAAGAAAAAAGAAAAAGAACAAAAAGCGATGAAAGAAAGCAAGAAAGAAAAATGAAAGAAACACTGTACAATATAGAGATTTCCTAGTTGAAAGAACTATCTTTTGTGTTTATGTTTAATTTAGAAATTTCATCGTTAAACAAATTTTAAATAGAACTTGATTTTATTTCTAAAGTAAAACCTAAAGCTTCCCTAAATCAAATTTTATTCATAAAGTACAACCACAAAGTCGATGTTACAAAAATAATATCAACACTGATTAGAGATTGAAAAGTAAAAACTATAAATCTTTACTTATATTGGATCTATTTACTCTATTCATTGGATCTATATGAATTCCTTTCAATCAAGGAGCAGTAGATTTAGATATATTAGCAAACGCGGCCCGGGCTTCCCTTCTCTTTCATTACTTCTTTGTCACAACAAGAGGAACCGCGTCGGCATCAGTCGAAGTGGTGGAAGGCCCGCCTGAGCCAAAGGGTAAGCTTCTGCACCTCTCTTCTAGAGATGACATTTTACTGCTTTCTTCACAACAAGAGGAACCGCGTCCGCAGCAGTCAAAGCGGTGGAAGGCTCACCTGAGTCAAAGGGAGAGCTTCTGCACCGCTCTTCAAGAGACAGGTTTCCTGCTGGAATTGAGCAGTGCTCGTGACCAGGCTCTTGACAATATTCTTCAAAGAGCTTCTTGCATTAGAGAACGACGGTTTAGGATTCGGTTGCCATGATTGCTGAAATCCTGGTAGAAGATTTGAGAATGAACTCTGTGGCCTATTCCCATAGTTGAAGTTAGGGTGGTCTCTCCAATCCGGATTGTACGTGTTCGAGTATGGATCGTACTGCCTACGAGGTGCGGGCACGCCTCTAGACATTTTCACTTGTTCAGCCCCATCCTTTTGCAGAATAGGGCACGAGTTAGTGGGGTGGCCCAAGTTTGTGCAAATTCCACAGACCTTTGCTTGAAACACATTCCCCACAGCTAATTGCCAAACAAAAGATATTAGCTCCGATAGCTGCTGCTGTATGGACGACGTTTCTACCTCATTAACCCTACGGGTAGGATTATTCTCGCGAAAATTGAATTGTTGAGAGTTTTCTGCCATTACTTCGATAAGCTCCTATGCTTCTCTCAGAGTCTTATTTGCCAGTGCTCCCCCACTCGCAGCATCAATGATACTCCTGTCAGATGACTGAAGTCCCTCATAGAAGTATTGGATCAATAGTTGTTCACTAATTTGATGTTGTGGGTTTCTAGTGCACAACTTATTGAACCTTTCCCAATAGTCATATAGGGATTCGCCGAGATACTGTTTAATGCTGTATATTTCTTTTCTTAGACTTGCAACTCGGGATGCAGGGAAAATTTTTTTCAAAAATTTCTTTTTCGGCTGAGCCCATGTTGTGATACTACCTGCAGGTAGGTAGCATAACCAATCCTTTGCTACATCCTTGAGGGAGAAAGAGAATGCTCTAAGTTTGATATGTTCTTCAATAATCCCTGGAGGTTTCATACTAGAACAGACCACATCGAACTCTTGGATGTGTTTATAGGGTTCCTCACTCGAGAGGCTATGGAACGTGGGTAAGAGGTGAATTAATCCGGATTTCAGTTCAAAAGAGGTATTTTCAACTAGAGTTGAAAATGTGATGCACAAAGGCTACTGGGCTAATTCCGGAGCAGCCAACTCTCTTAGCGTTCTTGCATTTGCCATAGGGATGTCCTCTTGACCTGGGTCACTTAAATTATCACCACTCGATTCTGTTGACTCAACCTCTAGGTCCAATCTCTGAGATGCAACGCTAGATTGTTCCTCTCTGAGTTGTCTAGTTTCTTTCCTAGTTTGGTGCTCAGTCTTCTCTATTTTTGGGTCGAAAATCAATTCACCTGTACGAGAAGAACGAGGCATAAACTAGAAAAATGCCAGACATCCCAAGAAAAACAACTTAGAAAGAAACAAAATTAACCAAAACACCGTTCCCCGGCAACGACGTAAAAAATTGACAGGTGTCGAGCCTGTGCAATAATAATTACTAAAAAGTCCTAGTTACCACCATAATTAATTATAGAACAAATTCAAGTACTGGAGCAAGGACCCTAAGTGTGCAATGAGTTACTTGATTCACCCTATTTTTGAAGAGTTTGCTTGATCCAATATACCAGAATTGTCTATAAAAGTATTAAATTTGCAAACAATGGCAAGTAGGGTCGATTCCACAGGGAACGGATAGGAAGTTCTTTCTTTCCAAATCAATAGAACAAAATTGGGGGATATTTAATGAAATGAAAATGAAAATAAAATAAACAAGATTCAAAAGTTAACTCACCAAGTACAATTTACTAAAAGTAGCAATTAATAAAATTCTACCCAAAGAATCAACTTTTCAGATACGGTCCAATTAAATAATCATCGATGCAAAGATATTTCATTCACTCATCACTAGGTTGGTTATAGCTATCAACAAACTCTAACAGCCAGTTTTTTCTTACTTTTTTGACTGTCAAGGTACGACCGTTGACTGCTTCTCTAGCCAGAAAATAACCCTAAGTACGACCGTAGGAATTTAATTATCCAATTGCATTAAAGTTAGAAAAACCCAACCCTAACCAATAAACACGCTAAGAGGATTTATTTAAACTAGATCTTACGTTTCCCCAACATAAATCCAATTATGGTGGTTGTCGCTAGTTATCAACTAAACGAACAATTACGGATTCAATTTAGTTAACGTGATAGTAGGCTATTAGATTAAATTAAATATCCGGTTGTTAATACTCAATTAATAAAATAACCATAAACAATTAATCCAGGAAACGCACGAATAGTAACGGATTAGAAGAAACAGTGAAAGTTCGATTAGATCTCACAGATGTTATGGACCGCGCCTTCGTGTCGACCTTTGGGTAGAGGAGAAATCTAGCCGCTCCTCATCGTATCAATCTCATGTGTTTTGATTGATTCCATCCACACAATTGCCAAAGAATTGGGAAAAATGAATTAACGAAGGAACAGACGAAAAATCCTGCTTCTCTTTGTGGGTTTCGTGTTCGTTTGGAAAAGTAAAGGCAAAAGTCTAAAAGAGAATCATACAAAACTAAAGCAGAGAGCCAAATCATCTAACAGGAAAAAACTGAAGCTAATCTCTAGATCCCACGTGAATCTGGCTTTTTTGCCAATTCTCTCAAAGTAGCCGCCGCAAGCCAAGAAAAATATCAGAGTTCAAAAGCTTTTTAGGATTAAAACTTCTTGGGCCCTACCTCCTTTTCGGCCCACCTGAGAGTAGCCGCATCCTAATTCTTTTGTTCCTTTACCAATCCCGCGGAGTCCGTCTTTTAGGTGTCTCTCTTCAATTTCTGGCGTGGGCATGCCATGAAATAAAAGTCTTCTGAAAATTTGTCTCGGGAGATCACTTTTGACACCAACCGCCTACAATTTACACAAATATCAAATATGAGCAAAAACTCAATATTTAGCACAGTAAGTAGCCAAAATTATGACCAAATAACAGCGCAAAAGGTGCCCAATAATTGCTCTATCATGTAAGAGAATTTAGATGTGCCAATTTATGCATGAGGGGGTCTATGAGTTATATTAGTATTAAGTGTTAAGGTAATTTCAAGAAAAATTTCAAACTCATAAAGTTGATAATCACTAAATCTAACATAATATGCGTTCTTTGTACCCCTAAAAAAAAGAAAAACAAAGAAAATGAAAATGACATAATGTGTCTTCTAAACAGTTCTTATACTTCGATTATGCTAATTCTCAACTCTAGAACCAAAAACAAATATATAGTACTAGAGTTAGAAGTACAACTCAATAATAGAAGTACAACTCAATAAACTTGGGCAAATGCTAATATCCAAGTGAGTGTATAACTTTATTTGTCATATTATTGATCAGTACTTTAGATCATCCTCATAAGTAGATGGCAGGTTCAAAATCTCTACATTCCTTTTCTTTCACTTTTAGTGTTTGTATGACACAAAAAAAAAAGAACAAAAAAAATGAAAGAAAGCAAGAAAGAAAAATGAAAGAAACACAATATAGAGATTTCCTAGTTGAAAGAACTCTCTTTTGTGTTTATGTTTAATTTAGAAATTTCATTGTTAAACAAATTTTAAATAGAACTCGATTTTATTTCTAAAGTGAAACCTAAAGCTTCCCTAAATCAAATTTTATTCACCAAGTACAACCACAAAGCCGATATTACAAAAATAATATCAGCACAATAAAAATAAGACATTAGCATTACAAATACAACAAAGTCATTAGAGATTGAAAGTAAAAACTAAATCTTTACTTATATTGGATCAATTTACTTTGTTCGTTGGATCTATATTCTTTTCAATGAAGGAGGAGTAGGTTTAGAATGATATATAAGCAAACGCGGCCCGGGCTTCCCTTTTCTTTCATTACTTCTTTTTTCACAACTAGAGGAACCACGTCCGCATCAGTCGAAGTGGTGGAAGGCCTGCCTAAGCCAATGGGAGAGCTTCTGCACCTCTCTTCAACCATATAGATAAAGAGGGAACCGCCCCCTGCCACATTGGATGGTCGTCCGCCCATGTGCGTTGTAGGGATTGGCCGCTGGTTATGATGTCAGCTTCCCGTACCAGGTAGTCTTCTTCTTCTTTAAGACAGGTAGTTTTTGCATGGTTTTTATATATATATATTTTTCCCCAAAACAAATGAACTGATGTCATTAGTCATTAGTCATAGTCATCATTAGTCATTAGCGGCAGAACAGCCTCTTGGTTAGAGGTGAAATTACGTTTTGCTCCTTGAGAGTTTGTTTTTTTTACCTGTTTTTTTACTTCTGTATTTGTTGGTAATAATCTCTGCGGGTGTGCCCATCTGTGTCAAATGGCCTCTACCGCCAAATTTCCAATCTTCAACTTCCTTCGGCTTTTACGAACGAGGCATTTAATCCCTGTACGGCCATGCTAGGAAACCTCGTAACCGTTGGGTAATTCGGTCGGTTTCTGCTGGATATCTTTCTTTTTGGGTTCCATTTAGCTTGCTTTTGATTGCTCTGTCTTCTGTTCGCTGCTTTTTGCTATCGCTTGTTTGCTGTGCTTATGGTGAGTGTATTCTGTCTTCACCGTTGCTTTTGCTTTTAAAAATTTTGTGTTGTACTCTTTTAGCTCTGTTTGTCTTACATTCTTTTGTTTCCTGGTTGTTAGCTCTGGAGTTGGTTATTGTTGCATTGCCGTCTTCCATAAACGCAGCTGCAGGTTCTTAGTCTTTTTCCTTTTGCTTTTTTATGCTGCACTGATGCTGTGTATGGTGATGTTCCTTTTGTTTCCAGACATTTTCTGCATTTTCTCTATGTTTTAAATTTCCTCTGCATGTTCCCGGCCTTTTTCCTTTGCTTGTAGCTGGTTACTGTTGCATTGTTGTCTTCCACAACCACAGCTCTAGCTCCTTACTTTTCCTTCCTCGGGTTTTTTTAAATGCGGGTTTGTGCTGTTGCCTTCGTCGATGCTGTGCATGTTCGCGTTTGTTTTCGTTGCAGCCATTTTTTTATCATTTTCCCTCGGCTTTTAACTCTCTTCGTTTGTTTGTTGGTCGCTTACATCCTCTCAACCTTGCCTTGTTCGCTACTCATTTTCTTTCATCCTTCTCCATTTTGCACTCTGTTTGTTCACTGTAATGCTTGTTTGTGCTTTTTTTTGTCTATTTTCTTTGCTCTTATCTTCTTTCTCCATGTTATTCATTGTTGCTTCTGCTGTTGTGTGCATGCTAAACCTTTCGTTGTTTTTCTGGAAGCTGTGGCAGTGTGTTACGCCAGTTCTGTTTCACCTGGTGCCCTTTTGGCTTTGGAGACGTGTGCTTCCAGTCAGTGCTTGTTTGAGCCAGTTCAGGTTTTTAAACTATTCTAATCTCCTGTTCCTTCCTTTAGGCATATTCGTTCTTCCTTGTGCTCTTTCATTGTACTCTACATATTTTTATTATTGTCCTTCTGTGTTCGAATTTCTTGCTACAAAAAAAATGTTTTGTCCTCTACTCTGTGCCTCTGTTGCATGCCTCTGTGTTTGTTGCTGTGTGATTGTATCTATTCCATTTCTTCTCTTGCCTGTTCTGCAATCTGGGTGTTGCTGTGTCATTTTTCCTTTGATTGTTGGGCTTAGTTTATCTTCTTCAGCCTTCCAGTCTAAGAACATGGATAGGAATTCAAGGCGTCGTAAACGCTATGCCGAAATGCCAGAGCAAGAAAAGGCCGAGCTTTTACGCCGTCGCCGTGATGCTAATGCTGCAAAGAAAAGAAGGCTTACTGTTCCTGACAATAGTCACGCAAATGGGTCGCCCCTTGGTCAGGGCGAGGGTAGCCAGCATAATTGTCAAACCTCTCTTGTTTGCGCCTTTCATAGTGCTCGTCAGCGAGCCGATAGTAGATGTTATGACGAGTCAGTTCCCCATTTGCCTACCTCTCTTAGTGATCTAAGTGTTAGTGCGGTTAATGGGCGCGACACTGGGGGTATTCAACACTCAGATTGCCGTCTTAATTCTGAATTTACTCCATTAGATCCTCACAATCAAACGTCTTTCTCTACTGGTCTTTGCCGTCTGCCTCTGTTTTCTTCTTCTAGCGGTACAGGTTCAATTGTTTCTGCTTCTTTGAAACCTCTGTTTTGTATTCTTTCCACTTCGCATTTGTTTATTGTCTACCTTGCTGTGTCGGTTGGTGATTCCTGCTGCAGAGCACCGCATGGAATCAGCGTCTGCCGCCAATGAAATAGTTCTGCCGTCTATTTGTAGGGGGGAAAATACGCACACATTTACTGAAATGCTTCATCCTTATCTGCAAATTGGTTGCCAAAATGAGCTTTATGGTACTGTGCAGGATACAAATAATGCTCAGCTGCGTTCTGACAGCCAACTCTCTCCTTCTATACGGCCGAAGGCTCTGCCTACGCCTTCTTTGTCCGGGGGTAATACTATTATTTGGCCACTTTTTCTGATCATAGTTTCTTCTTATCTATCCAGTGTAGCTGTTTACAAAATCAAACCTATTATTTAGCTTTTGATGCTACTGCTTCGTACCAGCTTATGCATCGATTTATATGGTCACAAACTCCTTTCTTTTTCAAAACTATTAGAATTAGTCTCGTTTCTCTAGCATGACGCCTTTTCGCTGCGGACTTACAGCTGTCTCTTGCCGACGTGGCCGCTCAAAACTTTCTAGACTTGAAAGAATCCCTGAGGAATCTCTTGTTCTTCCCAGTGTTCCGGATTGTGAACATTGTGGTACCAAGAGGTTTCACATGGAACCTCCTTCTTTCTGCTGCCGTGGAGGCGAGGTTAAAATTGTCTGTCCTCCCATGCCTTACAGTTTGAAGCGTTTATTTACTGGTTCTGATGAGGAGTGTGAGGATTTTCGAAGAAAGGCTCGCACTTATAATAACAATGTAGCTTTTACGTCATATGCTGCAAAATATGACAGGGAATTAACAAAGAATAAACTTGGAGTTTATACCTTTCGAGTTCAGGGTTAGGTTTATCACTTTTTGAACTCTTTGCTGGCAAACGGTGATCAGGCTAGTGGAATTCAATTATATTTTTATGATACTGATGAAGCATTAAAAAAGATAGCTCAGAACTCTGATAAGCTTCGTGAGGATACTTTGAAGCTGCTTATGAATCTCCTCCAAGATAATCCTTATGCAAAATTTTTTAAAAGTTTAAGGGATGTTCCAAACCTTGAAGATCATAGAATTATTCTCAATTGTAATCCTGGACTCGACCAGCGAGTATATAACCTTCCTACTACGTCCCAGGTTGCTGCTATTTGGACTGAAACTGACGATCATTCAGTTGATATGCGTCCTCACATTCAAGTTTATAGTCACTCTAGCACGAGTTATAGAGTCCAGCCTTATTATGGATGCTGTGATTCTTTACAGTATCCTCTTCTCTTTCCTAGAGGTGAATCTGGGTGGCATTATGGAATTAAGCGATTTCATAAAAAGGGAAAAAATGGAACTTTCTCTGAGGTAGACCCATCTGTTGATCTTTCTTCCATACATACTCCATCGCAATTGTTGGAGTTAGAGCAAAGAGGCAGGTTTTTCCCCCCTTGCTTTTTTTTTACTTCGTTTAGTCATCAGGTGTACATTTTTCCCTTATTATGTCTATATGTCTATCCTTTTTAGTTGCTGACAAGGCTTCGACTGAAGACTATTTTGTGTCTGCTAAAGAATATTATTGCTACAAGTTCCAAGTCAGAGATGATGATGTGTCTATGTTGCTGCACAGTCTTAGATTGTTTCAGCAGTTTGTCGTGGGTTCGTACATTAAGATTGAGATGTCCAGGCTTGACTTCCACAGAAGAAAACAGAATGAGATACGCACAGAGGTGCTCCAAGGAGTTCTAGATAGCATTGCTATTGGTCAGACACAGGGTTCTAGAGTTGGTCGAAGGACCATTTTACCAGCATCTTTTATTGGGGGTCCGAGGGATATGAAACGCAGATATTTGGATGCCATGTCTTTGGTTCAAAAATATGGGAAACCTGACATTTTTCTGACCATGACATGCAATCCTATGTGGAAGGAGATTCAGGAGGGTCTGAGATATACAGAGAAGCCACAGGATAGGCCAGATTTATTGTCTAGAGTTTTTAGAGCTAAATTTGAAGTCCTTAAGTCTGAACTTCTGCATAAACACATTTTTGGAGAGGTTACAGCGTGCGTCTATGCTATCGAATTCCAGAAACGCGGCTTTCCTCATGCTCATGTCTTATTAATTCTTAAGCCAGAGTTCAAATTGTTAAATGCTGAATCATATGATAAAATTGTTTGCGCTGAACTTCCTGACCCAAAAGAACACCAGCACTTATACTCTCTTGTAGTTAAGCATATGATTCACGGTCCCTGTGGAGATATGGATAAAAGTTGTCCTTGCATGAAAAATGGTTCTTGTAAAAGTCATTATCCAAAAAACTTTTCAGATCATACCATTCATGCTGAAGATTCATATCCATGTTATAGAAGGAGGAATGATGGTAGAAAAGTAAAAGTTCGGCGGCATGAGTTGGATAATAGATGGGTTATTCCTCATAACCGATACCTGCTTGCTTTGATCGATTGCCATATAAATATGGAAATTTGTTCCACAGTGAAGCTTGTCAAATACCTTTACAAATATGTTTTCATAGGACCTGATCTTATCAGCTTTCAGGTCATTGATCAAGCTTCTTGTAGTGACGTCAACGAGATCAGTAACTTTCAGAAAGGCAGATGGATATCTCCGCCTGAAGCATTATGGCGAATCTATGAGTTCCGGCTAAGTGAAATGACTCTGTCCGTTTATACTCTTCAAGTCCATCTTCCTGATCAGCAATCCATTTCTTTTGACAGGAATTCAGATTTGAATTACTTGCTGAAAAAAATTGATTTCTCTAGGACCATGCTGACTGAATTTTTTAAGACAAACAAGTCAAATGCAAAAGCGCAGAACTTAAGGTGTTTATATAGGGAGTTCCCTGAACATTTTGTATGGACTCCTAAAACAAAAACTTGGTCTGAAAGGGAGCACCGACGAGTAATAGGGAGATTAGTTACAGCAAATCCAAAGGAGGGTGAACGATATTTTTTGAGGCTCTTGTTATGCCATGTTCGTGGTCCCACGTCATTTGATGATCTTTTGACTGTTAATGGTGAACTAATGAGCTCTTTTAGAGAAGCTGCTCTTAAGATGGGTTTGTTGGAATCTGATAACTATATAGAAGAAACTCTAGAAGAAGCTGTAGCTTTTCAAATGCCATCATTTCTGCGATTACTATTTGCTACTCTTCTATTCTACTGTTCTCCTACTGATCCTAAACTCTTGTGGACTAGATTTGAAAAGGATCTCTCATCAGATTATGTGCATGCTCAGAAGTTTACTCATTATTCTGATTGTGAGATTAAAAAACGAGTTTTGGAGGACATTAATAGGTCATTAGTACAAATGGGAAAGAGTATAGGTGAGTTTCACTTAGTTGCTAATTCCTTTGCTATGCCTGAACGGAGTACCAGAGAAATGGAGAGTGAGAGAAGCATTGTGGTTGATCCTGAGGATGAGTTGTTGCCTTTGAAGTTGAATCCCGAACAGCGATACGCTTTTGATTTAATTTTACAATCAGTCTTCTCTTCAAAAGGTAAAGCCTTTTTTATTGATTGTCCTGGCGGAACTGGAAAACTTTCCTATATAGGTCGCTTCTGTCTGCTTTGCGGTCTCAAGGTTACATTGCTATCGCTGTTGCTACTTCTGGTGTTGCAGCATCCATTCTTCCTGGAGGAAGAACTGCGCACTCTCGGTTTAAAATTCCTTTAGATTTCTCAAACAATAAAACTTGTCAGCTTAGCAAACAGAGCAGCATAGCTAAGTTAATTTGTGAGTCTAAATTGATTCTTTGGGATGAAGCGTCTATGGCTAAGAGGCAAGCAATTGAGGCTTTTAACAGTTTACTACAGGACTTGAAAGATTCTGATCTCCCTTTTGGTGGACATGTTGTTGTTTTTGGTGGAGATTTTCGACAGACCCTACCAGTTATTGAACATGCTTCTGAACAGGATTTAATTGAATCAAGCCTTCTTAGTTCCCCGTTGTGGTTGTGTATGCATAAGTTGACATTGAAGGCAAATATGCGAGCTCTTTTAAACCCAGGCTTTTCTGACTTTTTGTTGCGAATTGGTGAAGGACGAGAGCCTGTTGATGAAAATGGTGATGTAACACTCCCTTCTAACTTGGTAATTCCCTATCATGACAAACACGAGTCCTTGGACAGGTGATTTCAGTGTCTATCATTCATGTTATCCTTTGAATGGCTATTTAGCTCCTATGTTATACTTTTTTTGACTCCAAATTTATGAAAATTAAATGCAGATTAATACATTGTGTTTTCCCTGATCTGAATCTCTATTCAACCGATCCTTATCAAATGATCAATAGATGCATCCTTTCTCCTAGAAATAGCTCTGTTGATGAGCTTAAAGATATGATGATTGAGAAATTTTCAGGGAAGCTTTATACCTATATAAGTTTAGATAAAACTATTAACCAGAGGTTTCAAGGAGATTATCAGGACTTTCTAAATAGTCAGAATCCAAAAGGACTCCCTCCACATAAGCTGCTCCTCAAAGTAAACTGTCCTATCATGCTTCTCAGGAATTTGAACCCGGCTGAAGGCCTATGCAACGACACAAGGCTCATATGTAGAGAGTTACGACAGCATACCATCTGTGCTGAGATTGTATTTGGTCAGCACAGAGGCAAGCGAGTTTTCATTCCCAGAATTCCTCTGCAAACCCCTGAAAATGAAAAAAATGGTATTCCTTTCATAAGAACGCAGTTCCCCATCCGTCTATGTTTCGCTATGACGATTAACAAGTCTCAGGGATAGACTTTGGATTATGTTGGAGTTTATCTGCGCGAACCTGTGTTTTCTCATGGCCAACTTTACGTTGCACTGTCTAGAGCCAGGACTCCTGATACAGTTAAAATCTTGATTGTTCCTGGAACTTTCGACGATATCAAAATTGATAACAAAACAAGAAATGTTGTTTTTAGTGAAGTGTTTCATTTAGCTACAATGTAACAATGCTCTGTCAAGGTCAGTTTATATAAAATGCTTGCCATTTATAATTGTTATTCCCCTCAGTTTCATCTTCATTCCTTCACCTTCATTCTTGTTTTCTTACTTCAGGATGTCACAGATTCTTCCAATGAAAGAGATTCTTCCTGGCACAAAAAATTGGACATGTAAGGTCACAGTTCAGGAAAAACAACATGTTACATCGTCACTTGCTACTCCAACAAAAAAATAGAAATTCATTTTCTTGGACTCAGAGGTACATAGCTAGCCATTTTACTATCTCAATTCTATGCTCTAAACTGAATAACTAGAGCTTTAAAAGGCTTTAATGCTTATGTTTGAATTTATCGACTGCGGCTTTCAAAGACTTTCCCGTTCCGTTTTGTACTGCCTTAAAAAAGTTTATTGCTTCGAACTACATTGTCACCTCATTCTGTTTTTTTATAGGGATCTTTGGTTGAAGGAATCATTTTCAATAATGACATCCCTAAAATGAGTCCTCTTCTGCAAGTATATAAGAAATATCTTATCACAAATGCAGTTGTGAGACCAATTCCTCCAAAATTTCAGTCTAACGGTCTGCAAACACAGTGGGTTATATCTACTAGGACACTTGTTGAAGAGGTCAGTGATGATGAAGAAGTTGTACCTGTGAAGCTCACCTATACCAAGTTTACCGACCTAATCAAATACATGGATATTAAAGATCAATCTGTGGGTAAGGTTGTTTGATTAAAAATATATATATATTCGTTTTTTCTTTTCTCACAGGGACTTTGTTCACAATTTATTTCTTTTTGTATAGACATCTTAGCTGTTGTTATATCTGCACTGGACCGGAAACAAATTACCAAAGATGGTAAAAAATCCAGCGTGCAAAAGTTTGTCCTTGTTAATGAAGAGTATGAGTTTCTCTCGCTTATAATCATTTCTTACATTCACTTTTCACAGTTTCAACTATGATATTCATTCTTTTCTCTAAAAAAACAGCTTTCAAACTGTCAAACTGTCCATGTGGGATGCTTTTGTCGATGATGAAGGCCAGAAAATTTTACAGAACATGCACAGGTTTCCGGTCGTTGTATGTAGAAGAGTCAGAGTTGGCTGTTATAATGGTTACCTGCAAACACTTTGTCAACAGTTAGCTGTTACATTTTTTTCCTCGTGGTGCTTTTTCCCCAAGTCATACATGCTATTTTCTTTTAGGTGTAGCTTTATCTACATGGTTTGACTCTATCATTCTTGTTGATCCACCTGTCCAAGAAGCGAGAGAACTGAAAAATTGGTAATCTCGCAAACATATACTGCTTAGTTTCGGTGCTCAGGCTTCATTTTTAGTTCCCTGTTTGAATGTAACCTGTTATTTTTTCCAACAGGGCAATGAGAAATGAAAAACTTCTTTTGGATATAGTTAACCACAAAGTATACGAGAACTATAATCCAGAGCTCTCGTTTCAGCCAAACCAGAAATTTACTCAGGTTTGCAATTTGACAGGAATGCAAAAGGTATAATACATGTATTTTCCTTGTATGATTATTTATCCGTATGGTTCTCGATGTAATAATAGCTCACCTGACTCTTTCAGGCAGCATGGGTCAAAGTTCGATTCTCTTTTGAAAACATTTTTCAACGATACTGGTACATGGCTTGTAGTGAGTGCTTTCGGTCTACATCAGCAATGCATGGAGTTACTTTCCTCTGTAATTCATGTAAAGAAAAACACTCAGCTCAACCAAGGTAACTTATTACACAATAACAAGCCTTTACCTCGATTTACCTGCAGCCTTTTATATATTTGAATATGTTTTATCAATAACATCTATTTTTTTTCTGTTTGAGTTGCAACACTGGCTATATGACTGATGTTTCTATGTAGATGCCGCTTTGACGTTGATTTAACAGATGAAACTGGCACAGTGACAGCTTCCATATTTGGAGATCTAGCTGAAAAGCTACTTACCTTCAGTGCGGCTGAAGCAATGGATCATTTTAACCAGGTACCTCTATTATCTCTACGTTGCATTAGTGATGAATCAATGCAATTTTTTAAATTTTCTCCGCGTCACCTTCTTCCCTATTCCATTTATGCAATTTTTCAGAACATAGAGCTGCAGCTTGATCATGTCCATGAATCTCTAAAAACAAAATGGTTTGTTGCGCATATAAAACCTGTTCAGAGTCAAATTGCAGATGCAAAGCAACGATATACTATTATATATTGTTGTGAAGAGTCTCAATACCAAACCGAACAACATCTTATTACTCAGGAAAGTAGTATGGTTCCACTGACTTGCACGAACATTGAATCTGCTGAAACTATTGTTGAAGGTATGCTTTGATTCTTTATCATTATACTTTTTTCCCCCAAATTCTTACATTCTCCCATATTTAAATTTTAAGATTCCTTTCAAGATGCAGGAACTTCTTCATCAAAAAGAAAGCTTTGCCTCCTTAACAGATTTAATGATACTGCGACAGATGATTCGGCAGCCTCGCAATTGATTCAGCCAGAATGTACTGATAACGACCCAGCAAAGAAAGCAAGATTGGAATAAGCATTCCAATGTTCAACAGATAGCCTAGCTTTTTTGTTTTTTGTCAATCATGGCTGCTCATTTTTTATTCTGCTGGAACAGATGCTATTTCTGAATGAGCCAAGCTGTTATCTTTTGCTCACTTCATTGCAGAAATTACAACTGTCTCCTTGCACTTTCTTCTTTTGTTTGCACATGTAAATGAAACAGCCCTTTGAACCATTTCCATCTTCTATGTCAGATGATCCTCTTCACTACCTATGAATTGTTGTATTCTCTGTTATTATTCTTCCTCAATCAATTTACTTTTTTTCATTCCTAATTATACCATAATTTAATGCAACCTTCACTTTTGCATAGCAAATACATTATTCTTTTAATGCTACTGATACTAGCTACAGTTACTTCATGTGCCACTAAAACCTATAAATATTTACATTGTCTGGATTTCTTGTGGTCTCATGTCACTTCAGGCAAAAGTACCACATCTACTTTTTATTATTCTCCTTACTGGTGCGCCTCTGAACATTGTACTGGTTTGTTTTGTTCATGATTCGCTGTGTTTAACAAATACATGCTGGTTTATATACAAATCTTATTCAATTCTTCTTGTTCAGCTTTTTCCCTCTTTCAAAATTGCTCAATTCTGCGCCTTATAAATTATCACAAGTATGACATGCTAAAACTGATATCAATAAAATACTTGACCTAACAACACATCGACTCTTCATATATCATGCCTACTTTATTAACTGTGTCATGTACAACAGTTATGTAGCATAC
This sequence comes from Coffea arabica, assembly GCF_036785885.1. NCBI lineage: Eukaryota > Viridiplantae > Streptophyta > Magnoliopsida > Gentianales > Rubiaceae > Coffea > Coffea arabica. Next base: position 45,897,640 of record NC_092324.1, on the reverse strand, counting down.
AACTCAAACAAAAAACTGCAACTCTATACAAACAAGTACTCTTCACTATTTATATTTTCAGCTCATTCATTCACTTGCTCGTTTTCTATCTATTCCTTCTCGCTGGTGTTTCTCTTGTCTAACCTTCTTCTGTTAGTTTAATGGCAGAAGGCCTTCCCGCTTCTCTGGCAGATTTTGAACTACCTAACGATTATTCCAGGCCCTACTGTTTTTTATTTAGATGTAGCCATAGAGGACAGGTACACCTTTTTTCCCTTTGCAAGAGTGCCTCTCAGTCTCTCTGTATGTAGATTGCTTAAATCGGCTTGCCTGACTTTATGTTCTGAATCTGCGAACTTCAGGTTTTACCTTCCAGGTTTACATCTCTACTTAATCATCACCAGAAAAATGTCATCGTTCTCAGATATGGAATACGAAGTTGGCCTGTCACAGTTAATAACAATTCGTTTCAGAATGGATGGGATGAATATTGTCGTGACAATATCGTTAAAACCCATGATATACTGATGGTTCGACATACCGGTGGCCTTATTTTCGATGTTCTTCATTTCTGTGAACTCCAGCAACAGGTTTACCTGCCTTGGACAGTTCCATTACCAAGTCTTTTGCAAAATGCTGCTTATCATCAACAAGGCCAGTACATATCTCAGTTTAATTTATATAGCACTTTACACTGTTTTACTTCTTACTCATTATATACTTAATGTCCTTAGATGATACATCCTCACTGATTAGCCAGCATAGAGTGACTTCATCATTGAAACCAGATTTCTGTCAATGCATGGCTGATTCACATTGTTTTTACCAGATTTTTAACGCATCAACTCCAAACAAACTGGTAAGCTATTTTTATGTTCGTTTTCTTTCGTTTGATTTCGCCCATTTTTACATGCTCAGCTTTCCATCTTAACTCTCACCGATCATTACCAGAAAATTCCAAAATTCACTGATTACTTCTTGAATGGTGTAAAGACTCCCAGTATTCTCATCAAGACAGGACATAACATTACAGAAATTGGAGTTAAGGGCAACAAGCTCAAACAAAATTGGAGATCCTTCGTTCTTCAACACCAATTGCAGCATAACGAAGTTCTTGTATTTGTTCCAGAATCACAGACTACATTTGCAGTTTTGATTTTTGATTACGATGGAGCTGAAAAAATATTTCCATGGTACCACACAATCGCTATATAATCAAATGATCAAACTTGCAGTTTCACTGCCTGGTGTATCGTTTCCAGTTGGCCTAATCTGTATGGACATTAGACTATTGCTATGCTCATTTACTGAAGTTTTTCATATTTAATCACAGCCTTGCACCTTGTAATAGACTTTAAAGAAATAAAATGTTTCTTCAGTCTATTGATCATCTTTAAAATTAAATTTATTACAATTTCAATTCCATCCTCCTGTGTTTGTTAGCTTCTTTCGACTTGTTCGCAACAATGAACTATTATAATTAAAATAGGCTTAACAGCTTCTACATCTTTCAAACGTCTTAGCAGTTTATAAACAAACAATTAGACATTACATTGAAACCTGCACCTCGTTCCAGACATATTTTCCAAGCTACTAAGTATTTCCTGCTCTTTGCAGGCCTCCACAAGTCATCCTCAGTACTTTTCTTTCAAACTTTAAAACTGAATCCATCAATTCAAAATTGCTTTTCACTATTGCATCTCTGGACAGAGGGACACACCCTTTTTGCAAATACTATACAATTATGTTCATCATGTAATATCAGCAACCGTAAGTAAAAAATGAACACAGACATCTATTCTATGTTCTTTACTTTCAAGCGTCTTTTCGATCTGATACTATGTATCAGCTTTAATTTATAGATTCAGTCCTACTTCTCTTGTAATTTATTGACAGCGCATCCTAAGCTCTGCAATTCATACTTCATCCCTAGTGGTGGATATGACATCTGCTTAACATGACTTTTTTACCGTACAAATAAAACCAAGTTCCTTTTACTTGCTCCTCTGCTTTTTCTTTCCCGTTAGTTCTGCTTCTTGCAGATAAACGCCAATTTTCCTCTTGTTCTATTTCTTTTTCATCCATTATTATATAGTTACGTATTTTATCTTCGCCTCGTGTTTTTTAATTTATTTCAGTTCCATTTGCATCTTCCATAAACACAGCTATAAGTTCTGCACCTTTAATGCTTCAGTCCTTTCTTTAAACTTGAGCCCCACTGCCTTTTATTTCATTACACAGGGTCTAACCATGGAACCCAATGACATTCCCTTATCTGCTATTGATCTGTCTCTACTGAATTGGAGTGTTTATCTCCGAGCGATTGAAGTCACTCATACCAAAAGTAATTCCTCCTCTCATCGAATACTCCGCACGTTTGTGTTAGCAGATGATCAGGTGACATTGATCTAGATATTTCTTTTCCATTATGCCTATTATATTTCATCGAAGCATAACTTTTTCCCTTATTCCAGAGTCTTCGAGTTACCGTCTATGCTGCTGAAGATATGCTTGAACAGCTTGCCAACTTGCTTGTCCCTTTCAAAAAATACTACATATCTAGAGCTGCTGTTTGCCAACCACGAACATGTGCCAATACTGATGAATATCCATTTTGTTGGCTCGTCACTCCAAACACCGTCATACATGAAATACAGGAACCTGTTCCTTCATTTCCTTTTTATTTTCACCTAAACCCTTTTTCTATGCTAGATATCTATGCTGATACCGATCATTTGCTGAGTAAGTAGCAGCTTTGACAATCCATTTCTTTCACTCCCGGCAAAGTTTACCAAGCGTATTCTAATATTTTCTTTTAAATAATATATATCAGATGTCATGGGAGTTGTTGTCCATATTTTACCTCCTAAAACAACACCCTGTCATGGATCACCTTCCATTTCTCGAGATTATGTTATTATTGATCAGAGGTAAACCCTTGCTGAGTCATCTCGTTCTTTTCCTATCATCATTTATAAAATCAGAATGCCTTTATCAGTAGACTTTATACTCTCTTTTTCTTCCCAGTATGAAACCAATGATTCTAACCCTTTGGAAAGAATTCGAAGAACTAGATGGTCCCATCATTAGAGCTCCTGGGCGCCATTTTCCCATCATTATTGCGACAAGAGTTAGGGTGACAACAAACAATTGTAGCCATATACTACTCTCTTTTTCTTCAAGAACGTTAAATGCATATGTTTCTTAGAAAGCTGTTGGTTTTAACACTTTTTTTATTTCAATACCAGACCTGAGCTTCTCAACTTCTTATTGTTCAGCCATTACGGTGGCTCCATTTTCGCAACAAGCAATGCATCTTGATTTCTGGTCAGAACTATTAAATATATGATACACCGCTTTCCCATTTACATTGAGCCACTTAAAGACCGTTTCTTCCATTTTATATATATCAGGTACCATAGTCATGCACTTGTAATAGACAAGCTAATTGATAATGGAAGTTACACTGATCCGCGAGTTCTTCTCCCTCCTGTTGCCAATAATAGAATTCTTCGTATTAGTGCTGCACTTCAATAGGTCACTGTCTTGTTGCTATTTATATTCTATAAATCATGTTTACCTCCCTTCTATCCTTATTATTATTATTTTACAGAGAACCACTACTGCATGGATTAGAGGAATCATTGAAATTTCCTTTAGGCCCCAAAAATTATTCTATATGGCATGCCCCCAATGTCATCAACCAAACAGCTTTACAGGCACATCGATAGTTCAATGCGAATACTGTCAGGCTAACATTGAACTCTTACCAAGGTTTTTAAAGCTCTTCAGTGCATACAATCACTTTACTCAATGAATTCATGAAATCCATACTTTTTTATAACTGTTATACCATCTTCTCCCTTACAGAGCTTGTATTACCATTTTCATTGCTGATTCAAGCAGATCATTGGCTGCTACTGCTATGGGAACTGAAGCTGAAAATTTAATTAACTACTCAACTGCTGAACTCCATTATTTATACGAACAGGTGCCTATTCATCCCTATCCAGTCACGAGTGTTTTCTTCCCTTTATGTTTTCTTTACACTAATTTCTTCCTTTCGTTTTCTTGAACCAGAAAACTGATCTAGCTTCATACCTCATGCGTACTCTGCAAGGAAGGACAAAACTGTTCTACGTTAAACCTTCCTCTTCCAGATTCGCCGGCATCAAATGTGCAGCCTATGAAATAATTACTTCATACGCTATGGATGAACCCATGAACATCAATCACATCAACTTCAATGGCCTTAACATCAACAACTAAGCTTTTCTTCGCTTGCCTTTAATTTTTAAGCTATTTCTAGCCAGATGGCTGCTAGACTTTGAACTTTTTTTATTATTCCCCCATCCATCTGTTATGAGTTATTGCAACTACATTATAGCAATTTATATGCTCTATGCATTATTGTCTGATTTCATTCCACTTTCTTGCCTTTCTCGATTATCTCCGTTAATAGAATCTACCTGGGCATATACATTTTCAAATTTTCCCACCGCGCACTTGCGCGGTGAACCCCTCCTAGTCAAGAGATAAGAGTTTTTCCATCGGTCAACAACCAAATCACTAAATTATATTGGCACATTTTAATATAGTATAGATATAGATGACCACGGTATTATGCTTTTGCCCACCAGCGACTAAGTTTCTTTAAGGAACGTCAAGAACAAAATAGTGGAATGCAAACCTAAGCATTCAAAAACTCATGATTAGGATTGATTACAATTAGAAGTCACGTATGATATCTACCTATGAGGTCATTAAGTTAAAGTCTAATTACTCACATGACTAGCATATGAGTAATTTAGTCATCTTTTATTACAGATTTTACTTAGTAGTTTTTATTAATTTTTTTCAAAAATTTGCTGTCACTTGATTAGATTCTATTAGTAATTGGTAAAAATCAGTCATATGATTAAATGTACATAGAAACTAAAATAGTTAGGAATGCATTTGCTTTTATCCAAATTTTAGGAACTAAAAACACTCGTAACCCAAATATTTGAGACCAAAACTTCAATTATCTCTTAAAAATACCCTAATTGCACGTCATAAATAAGCAATCAGCAACTTGAAATACATCTTGCACGTTATAAATAAGGAATCAGCAATAATTGACCTTGATTAAATTTAGTATATGTTATAGTGTCCTAGTACTAATTCGAGGAAAACAAACCTCTACAGACAACGATATTAATGTTGTTTATTTTTTGCTTAAAAAAAAAAAGGCTATTCACGTCCTTTTCCCTCCAAGAATATTTTATCCTTAGTTAGCTTCAAAAAAAAAAAAGGCCTTTCATGTCCTTTTCCCTCCAAGAATATTTTATCCTTAGCTAGTTCAAAAAAAAAAGGGCCATTCATGTCCTTTTCCCTCCAAGAATATTTTATCCTTAGTTAGCCTCTTATATGTTGAATTGAACGAATGTGCCGCTGTGGTATTGGATTTTGTTACAAAGGGTCGGCATAGTAGCGCCTCAATTTATCACCACATTTCTCATGTAAAATTAAACAAAAGGCTTTTCTAAATTTTTTGTGGTCAGTATTGGATTTTTTGTTACAATAACATGCCCACAGAGCGATTCCTAACAAAGGAACAATATAATATACAAACGAAAAAAGAATTAATGGACCGAATAGACCAAACCCTGTTTTGTAAAGTTCAGTTATTTCCAAAAAAAAAAAAAATTGTTAAGGATATCGTCTATAAGAGAAAAAGATGAAAAAGTCCTTATGTATTTAGTCTTCCAATTTTTTTTTTTTTTGTTAATTTTGCACTCAATAGTTGTATCTGCATTCTTTTGTTAAAGTTCAATTCCTATCGATGTACAATGTTCAAGCAACTGAAAGCAGCTTAAAGATAAACCCCACTCCAATGCTAAATTTCGAGTTTCATAATTTTTGGAAATTTTCCCGTGGCTAGCACACAAAATGCTGCCTTATCTTTCTTTTCTTTTCTTTTCTTTTCACATTACAAGAAGGATTTCTTTTGGGGAGAGTTGAGGGGGAACAGAAATTCCTGAATTATTGATTTGCTTGTGATTTAATCCATAACTAACAGTCTTTTTTTTTTTTTTTGCAAGAACTAACAGCCTATAACTTACAGTCATCATTTCAAGGTTGGTGCAAAATTAATCCAACGGTAAAAATTCCTTATTAATTTCATAGCCGCATACTTTTTGACGTCTTCATATTTAACTCTCTATCTCTCTCTCTCTCTATATATATATATATATATATCCACAATTTTAACATGTCAAATTTGTAGTACAGCGTTCCTATAAATACCACCACGCGGCATTGCTTCCCAATCGTCAAACTTAACATTTTCACGTCATCCCAAAAACCAAAGGAATGGAACTTCCATATTCATATTCATCAGCCACAGTTCCCTTAAGCTCTTGCGCCAGGGGCTGGGTTGATCGAATCAGCAACATCTTCCGCAAAGAAATTGCCGTTGATATCGATCATCTCCCTCCTGTTTCTGTTTTTGAAGTCCCCAAAACGCTCAGCCTTAAAAAACCCGAAGCTTATACTCCTCAGCTCATAGCCATGGGGCCGTACCATCATTTACGCCCCGAGCTCTATCAGATGGAGAGGTACAAGCTCGCTGCCATCAAAGAGATCTCAGCCCCGGAGCAGATTTCCAATTTCCAACACATCGTGATCAACAGGTTGAAGGAGATAGATCCCTCTATCCGGGCTTGTTACAATAAGTTCATGGACTATGATCAAGATACGTTGGCGTGGATCATAGCAATAGAGGGTTGTTTCTTTCTCCACATCTTGCATTCTTATCTTGTGCAAGATGAGACCACGGACAGGAGACTGTTCGGCAACACTATTGTCACGAGAGATATCATGATGCTTGAGAATCAACTCCCATTTGTTCTGTTGAAAGAGATTCGCAAGTCTCTTCAAGTCTCTCCTAATTCCAATGATCAGGGGGTAGAAGGTGATATTGAGTTGATCTCAATGTTATTTCAATTGTGTGAAGCACAATCTCCTGTTAAGTTCTCTATTGATAAGACCAACAAATGCCGTTACCGTAGACCTCTGCATTTGTTAGATATGATGTATCATATGATTGTTAATGTCCCAGGTCCTGCCGTGTCCGGATGCTCTGTAAATGGTCCCATTCAAGTCGTGCCAACTTATACAGAATTCAGGAACTCATCGACCTCTTCATCCTCGTCCTTCTCGACTGATAATGAAGATCCAGACGTGGCTCACAATAATTTGGAAACACTCTTGGACTTGGTGGAGACCATTGGTCCTAAGCATACCCAGCGATTTCTTAGCCCTGTTAAGTTTGTCTCGAGTATTCCATGGTCAACTATTTCTGGGCTGTACAGAAAAGGCAACCTGGGTACTGGAGAGCAAAATTCAGAACATGATGAAATCGAAATTCCGTCGGTATCTCATCTCTGGCGCTATGCTAAAGTGCAATGCAAACCCTTCATTGGGAGCATTCAAGAGATCAAGTTCGTGGAAGAGGAAGCCGCTTTGTACCTTCCTGTAATGAATTTGAACGCGAGCTCAGAAGTGATAATGAGGAATCTGGTGGCTTACGAGGCTGCTATGTGTAAGTCAACCCTTAAATTTGCTCGATACGTCAACCTGATGAATGGGATTATAGACACCGCAGAAGACGTGAAGCTGCTGAAGCAAAATGGGGTGATCAAGGGGGCTCTCACGGATGGGGAAATTGCTGATCAATTCAATGGTATGCAGAGATGTTACGCCGGCTCAGATCACAAGTCTAACATCGAGGTTGCCATTGAGAAAGTTAACAAATTCTACGGCAAGAAGCTTTTGATCAGGACGGTTAGAGGGTTGAAGAAGAATTTGTATGCTTCATGGAAATGTCTGGCCCTGGTTTCCACTGGCGCGCTGCTTGTCGTGCTTGGCCTGCAGACCTTTTGCGATTTCTATGAATGCACCAAGCTCTGGAACTTCTACCAGGGATCGTCATGATTATCTCAATCAGCACCAGGAAGCAAAATGTCTGTTTTAATTGAACAGAGAAGCATATGATTCAAAACTCAAGTTTGGTTAACATCGAATTCAAGTTGAACTCAATCTGATCAATTCGAATTCGAATTCCAAAACATTTGACTCATTAGTTCTTTAAGTAACTCAATTTTATATATTTATTTTTTTATTTTAATAGTAAAATTATATAAAAATTGATAGGATGTCGAGCCTGTGCAATAATAATTACCTACTCAAGAAAAAAATACAAATTTTGTATATAGCGGTGAGCAGGGTCGAATCCACAGGGACTGGGGATAATTCGTTTTTTCCAGAGTTCAACGCATGGAGGATTTTTGGAAAATATAAAACAACTAATTAACTAACTAATGAAACAACTAATAGAAATAAACAAGAATTAATCAATAACCAATACGACTCTAGCCAAAGGTGCAACTTTTCAGACACGGTCCATTCAACTGATCATTGATGCAAAGATAATTCAATTACTCATTAACAGATTGGTTATAGTTGTCATACACGCGATAAACAACCAGCCTTTCCTTACCTTTTCGATAGTCAAGGTACGACCCTTAACTATTTTCCTAACCAAGAAATAATCCTAGGTACGACCATAGAATTTAATTCCCCAATTGCGTTAAGAATTAAAAAAGCCCAACCCTAACCAACAAACACGCTACGAGGGTTTGTTTAAATTAGATCATACGTTTCCCTAACATGAAACCAATCACACTAGTCGCCACTAGTATTAACCAATTGAACAATTACGGATTCAATCAATTAATCTGACAGTAGATTATTAGGTTAATTCGAATATCGGGCCCTTGACATTCAAATTACATAAAAAGCATAAGAAATTAAATCAGGAAACGTACAAATACCAATAAATAAAAGAAATAAGTAAAATAATTAGATCTCACAGATGTTCGGAACCGAGTCCTCAAATTGACCTTTGACTAGAAAAAATGAATTAGTTAATCCTCATGGAGGAAATCCCATGCAAAATTGCAGAAGTTATTATAAAAAACAAGCTATGTTTCCCGTCGTTTTCTTAGAAGAGACGGAAAAAGGACCAATAAAGAAAACGAAGGAATCTTCATGGAGGAAATCCCATGCAAAATTGCAAAAGTTACTATCTAAAACAAGCTATGTTCCCCGTCGTTTTCTTAGAAGAGACGGAAAAAGGACCAATAAAGAAAACGAAGGAACTAGACCCTCCAAACCCGCAAAGGAACCGAAGCTCTCCTACTAATAAGAAGAATTTCCTTTTAACAAGGAAACCTCCTACGTGGTCCCCTGCCGAATTGAGTGAAAGATGACAGGTTGTCGAAGTCTGTGCAATAATAAAACCTGCTCAACTAAAGTTAATTTCTGTAGATAGTGGTAAGCAGGGTCGAATCCACAGGGACTGGGTGTAATTGTTTCTTTTCGAATCCACAGTAACCAGGGGGTATTTTTGTGTAGGTGACAATCAAATAAATGCAAATAAAATCTAAGAAACTATTAAAAATTAAATAACAAGTTACTAAAACCAAATGAATGATAACTAAGGATCTAGCCAAGGAATAACTTCAGCAATGGTTCACCTAATTGATCATTGAAACAAAGGCAATTCCAATTATTTATCAATAAATATGTTATAACTACCAAACAAGCGATGGCAGTCAACCCCTCCTTACTGTGTCGGTGATCAAGGTACGCCCGTTAATCACTGCTCTAATTAGGAAAATAATCCTAGGTACGCCCGTAAGATTTAATTCCCCAATTGCCTTACGTATTAGAGGAGTCATATTCTAACCAAATAACGCACTACCAGGGTTATTTCAGATTAGCCCGCGTATCCCCCTGACACAAATCCAATCATGCCAGTTATCACTATTTTGAGACAATTAAACAATTACGGATTTAACGTCCCAATTGACAATAGATTATCAAATTAACTAATTATTCGGATCCAAGACAATCAATTAACTAAATAATCATAAGCACTGTAACTAGAGAATATGCAAATACCAATAAATAAAAGAAAAAATAAAATCAAATCGATCTCACAGTTTTAGGCGACCAAAATCATCCGTTGTCCCTTGACTAGAGTGATAAAATTAATTCATGTTGGATGAACAAAATCCACCGAAAATTGGAGAGAAAGTCGCAGCCATCAATTGGAAACTGGGTAAACTTAATTCGATTGACCACTGACTAGAAAGAAAAGCTACAAAATACTTGATTGTTTGTTTGCTTCTGCTCCATACGAATGAAGAGAAAACTACCACTAAAAGCTAAAAAGAAGACAAGTCAAAAGCCAAGCTAAAGGACAAAAAAACTAAGAAGAGAGTCAGTCCTCTTCCTCTGCGCAATTCCTATTCTAATTGCCTATCTATTGCTTCCTCTTCTTTTTTTCTGTGCGGCGGCCCCCTCTTCCGAAGGAAGAAGAAGCTCTCCCCTCCGTTCCTTTTTCTTCTTTTTTATACTGTCTTCCGCCCTCATCAGCAATTACCAAGATGGGAACAAATTTTCCTTTGCCAACTATGCCCCTCGGATAAGCTCTATGGCTTGGACTCTTTTTCTGTCAAATTGGCATTTGTTGTGGTATTTTCTTTCTACTCCCTGAAATATATGTAAATTACGAAAAGTGAATAGAATCTAATAATTAATTCACATCACGTCAGGCAATAGGGAAAATTAATAATAAAATAAATGATAAGATTGCAACCTATCAATTCCCCCCACACCTAAACCATGCTTGTCCTCAAGCATGAGAACAACAAACAAACACCAATATTTGATAGTGGCTACTGCTCCATCCAACAAATTGCCAAGATACCAGGAAAAATAATAATCAAGCATCAATGGTCAAGTACAAGAAACATCACTCCGGTTAGCTTCTAAACCACAAAATCCTCTAATTTCAGGTTAACTAATCTAAGAAAAAGGAATGACGCACAACATTTATCAGCAAATGGTCCAACTATTAACCAAAATCTCAACATTAAATCCATAAATCGGCAAGCTGACTATTATTATACACTAACACAACCTTCACCTTTTTATCACATTTTTCTACTTTTCTCTTTTTTTTCTCTCTCTTTCTTTTTTTCTCTTTTTTTTTTTTTGCTTTTCTCAATAGTAACAAAAGACTTAGTCGCTAGCCATTAGAGCCTTTTGACGCGAACTCCCACATTTTTAGATGAAGGAGCCCGGTTACTCAGCTCCTATCGCTATACGACCACGTACTCATAGGAATTACTACTTTTTGACGCGAGAATCGACATTTTTAGGTGCAGATCCCCGGTTACTCAGTAGTAACTAATAGCGGAGTACAGTCAAGTTTATTCATAGGTAAAAATCACAAAAATTCAATATAACACAAGAACCAGAAGAAAACTTGCATCAGCTAGCCTCATTTTCAAGCATGGGGAACTAAAGTTAATAACCGGACCAACTCACATGAAAATGTCAACAATCATTCCCTATGCCTAGAAAAGTTAACCAAAAATTATAAGAGTAAAACAATCACCGATATTCACCAAAGAGATGTTTTTGAACTCAACCACACTAACTTGATACATTCTTATTATTAAAACTTGGCAAAAGTAGAAATAGAAGCAACAATCCAACATCAAACCTTGGCATGCACAGGAGAGCTAGACAGATAAATGATAAAAAGTAAACGAAAGCTAGACAAATAACAAACTAAAAAGAAAAATATCTGAAAACAAAGAACTAGAAAAACTAACACCATAATTGTTCCCCCCCCCACACCTAAATCCTACATTGTCCTCAATGGAGGGAATAAAGCAATTAAAGCGAAGAGGACAACGAAACTTCCCTCTCGAGTGGCTAAGGGGTATTTGGCAGCTGCGGAGGGAAACCAAAGTGGTGAAGGTACGCGGCCCGGTTCTGAGACATCCTTGCCACTTGGCGGGCGATGTTCGTCATTCGCTCATCTACGTTGTGAACCTGTGCTTGTAAGTGGCGTCACTCACCATTTTCGCCAATTATTACCCCAAACAACAAAAGATAAAATATCCAGTAAAGATAGCAACCAACAACTGCAAATCCAAAGTCACTGGTGTTCCCCAACTCAATTGTCAAATGCAAATGTTGTCCACTCAAATACTCAATACATGCCCCCAATGGTACAGTTAACCGCACAATTCAATCGACCAAAATCGTAGCAAATGCCCCAAGAATTCGATACTTCCAGCAGCAGTAGTTGAGAGATTTGGCAATAACAATTTAGTCACAAGTTCTTAGCTATCAATTAGACAGCCAATCAGATAGGATTAACAAATTATATGCAAACTACTACAACCAGTACCACTGGTGCACACACAGGTAAGAAACGACTCAAACAGGCAACTTGACCAGTGATAACCCAATTACTGCATCAGTTCATCTAAATATGCAAATGACTCCCAGCAGTATGCTCAAACACATTCAATTTCAACGAATATACTAATCGAGCAAGCTAGGAGCAGTAATAGTGGTGAACCATCTCAACAAATGAACTCACTTCCACCCAACAAGCCAAATCAACTATTTACGGCAGCCCACTTAGTGATAGTGCACTAGGAACAAACCCCAATTTCAGCGACGAAAAAAGTAGATAACAAATTAAGGGTCCAAATACGGAATACCTCTACCCTGACGGCAGAACAGTGTGAGCAGAAAGAGCGGACGCTCGCGCGAGGGAGAGAGCCGTGAGGGGGAGAAGAATGGTGGCGGGCGCGAGGCTTTGGTGGTGCGCTGTTGGAGCTGCGGATGGCGGAGCTCAGAAGAGTTGGAGTCGCGCAGCCGTGGTGGTGGCTTCGTCGGCGCTGCGAGGGAGCCGGGCTGGTGCGGTTGAGGTGAGGTGGAGTGAGGTGGAGCTGGTGTTGGAGAGAACGAGGAGGCGAGGAAGCTCAGGGCGCTGGCAGCCTGAGCTGGAGGTCGTCGCTGGCGGCCCGCGAGCTGCAGCAGCTGCCCGCGGTGGTAGATCGAAGAGAGAAAAACGGCGCTGAGCGAGTGGCGGTCGTCGGCCGTGGAGATGAGGAGAGCTACGGTGGCTGCTGTGGAGAGAGACGGCGGACAAGGGAAATGTGGGCAGGGGGAAGAGGGATGGCGGCTAACGAGGGAGATGGAGGAGACAGCGGCGTGCGAAGGAGAAACAGGGGAGAAGAAAGAAAGAAAAGAGAAAGAAAGAAGAAGAAAGAAAAGAAAGGAAAAAGAAAAAGAATTTTTTTTTTGTTTTTTTGTTTTTTTTTAAATTTGGAAACTTAAGCTACGGTGATGAGAAAAAAAATTTTTTGTTTTTTTTGTTTTTGTTTTTTTTTTTAATCAATTTTTTTTGTTTTTTTTTTTTTTTTTACAAAACTCAACTTTGAAATGCAAAATTAGAAACTGACTAACCGATTTTGAGTTTTTCTTTTGAATGATTGCCTTTCCCGCGAACGTGATGTGAGCACGTCATGAAGGCATGGACTCTGGAGCTCTTCATATGACATGACGCGGGCACGTTGAGAGGGCCGAAACTCTTTCTAACGATTCTGATCGTGAGCTCTCTATACGTCACGACGCGGGCGCGTCATAAGGGCAGGAACCCCTTCTGACGATTCTGGCCATGAGCTCTCCTTACGTCATAACGCGGGCGCGTCATGACAGAATGACACCTATAAATCATCAAAAACGAAAATTAAGACCCGAAATCAGTCAAATTCAAGGAAAAACATATTTAAACTATCACACGAAATCAAAACAAACAATTAAAAGGAATAATTGGGTTGCCTCCCAATGAGCGCATTTCTTTAATGTTTTTGACTAGACATTATCATGTTTTGCTCATGGAGGATAAAATCTTGTGGCTCGCTTCAATGCTTCATCTTCAATGTGATCCTGGTAACCCTCGTAGATGGAGTAATCTTTGAACACACAAGTTACGGTCTTCCATGGACTAGTTGATGGCGCCAAATAATCAAGCAGTGATCTCAATCCTTCATCCACTCCTCCATCAAGAGCACTCAACGGTTCAAGATATTTGACCATAGCTACTCTTAACTTATTTCTGCCATGAGACTCAAAAACTTCCGGTATAACAAAATCAATCTCATTAACAGAAATTATGGAGTAAGAGTTAAGAAAATGCGGGTTAGGGAATGGAGGTGGTGTCACCACATTTGATGATTCTTCACTGGATTCTTTCACTTGAATGGGTTGCGGTTGGGGTTCCATTTCTTCCTTTTCGGCTTCTTTTTCAACTGCATCTGTAGATTTCTCATTTTGACACTCTTGCATCTCCTCATCACTAGTCAAGCAAATTGCACTCTCATTTTCTTCTAGATCAACAATGATTTTCGAGGGCAATTCTTCCATTTGAGAAGCCAATCGATTTATTCTGGATGTCAATAGACATAGTTGATCTACCAGATAACTCATTGCATCTTTCATCATCTCATTTCTCATTTGTGTCTCCTGTTGGAATTGGTATGTATTAGTAGCTATTGATTCAACTATTTCTTCAAGAAACATACCTGACATAGATGACGATTCTTGAGACTCATACTGCTGAAAATTCATTGGCCCTGTTGTATAATTATAATTGGAGTTATCCCACCATCCTTGATCATACCCGTTTGGATTAGGGTTATACCACGTTTGAGACCAGGGTGAAAAATCTCCATAATTATTGAATGGGACACTCAGATTATCTTGATATTCGGGGCACATACCGGTTGAATGATCCCTGGCATAACAAATTTTACAGGTAGCAGCAGCCATTCTTTCTCTAATAGAGTTTAGTGCCTCTGCATATGCAAACTCAGGAAAAAAGCAAGCCTCATTGCCTTCCCTGGAAACAAAATCCAGTCTATCACCAGAATACGGAGTGTTAGAAGCCATAAACTATATAAAAAAATAAGAGAAAAATAAATAAATAAAAAAAAACAAGATGAACTCAAAAAGAAACAAATTAATCTGGCACCAGTCCCCGGCAACGACGCCAAAAATTGACAGGTTGTCGAAGCCTGTGCAATAATAAAACCTGCTCAACTAAAGTTAATTTCTGTAGATAGTGGTAAGTAGGGTTGAATCCACAGGGACTGGGTGTAATTGTTTCTTTTCGAATCCACAGTAACCAGGGGTATTTTTGTGTAGAAAGTGACAATCAAATAAATGCAAATAAAATCTAAGAAACTATTAAAAATTAAATAACAAGTTACTAAAACCAAATGAATGATAACTAAGGATCTAGCCAAGGAATAACTTCAGCAATGGTTCACCTAATTGATCATTGAAACAAAGGCAATTCCAATTATTTATCAATAAATATGTTATAACTACCAAACAAGCGATGGCAGTCAACCCCTCCTTACTGTGTCGGTGATCAAGGTACGCCCGTTAATCACTGCTCTAATTAGGAAAATAATCCTAGATACGCCCGTAAGATTTAATTCCCCAACTGCCTTACGTATTAGAGGAGTCCTATTCTAACCAAATAACGCACTACCAGGGTTATTTCAGATTAGTCCGCGTATCCCCCTGACACAAACCCAATCATGCCAGTTATCACTATTTTGAGACAATTAAACAATTACGGATTTAACATCCCAATTGACAATAGATTATCAAATTAACTAATTATCCGAATCCAAGACAATCAATTAACTAAATAATCATAAGCACTGTAACCAGAGAATATGCAAATACCAATAAATAAAAGAAAAAAATAAAATCAAATCGATCTCACAGTTTTAGGCGACCCAAAGCATCCGTTGTCCCTTGACTAGAGTGATAAAATTAATTCATGTTGGATGAACAAAATCCACCGGAAATTGGAGAGAAAGTCGCAGCCATCAATTGGAAACTGGGTAAACTTAATTCGATTGACCACTGACTAGAAAGAAAAGCTACAAAATACTTGATTGTTTGTTTGCTTCTGCTCCATACGAATGAAGAGAAAACTACCACTAAAAGCTAAAAAGGAAACAAGTCAAAAGCCAAGCTAAAGGACAAAAAAACTAAGAAGAGAGTCAGTGCTCTTCCTCTGCACAATTCCTATTCTAATTGCCTATCTATTGCTTCCTCTTCTTTTTTTCTGTGCGGCGGCCGCCTCTTCCGAAGGAAGAAGAAGCTCTCCCCTCCGTTCCTTTTTCTTCTTTTTTATACTGTCTTCCGCCCTCATCAGCAATTACCAAGATGGGAACAAATTTTCCTTTGCCAACTATGCCCCTCGGATAAGCTTTATGACTTGGACTCTTTTTCTGTCAAATTGACATTTGTTGTGATATTTTCGTTCTACTCCCTGAAATATATGTAAATTACGAAAAGTGAATAGAATCTAATAATTAATTCACATCAGGTCAGATAATAGGAAAAATTAATAATAAAATAAATGATAAAATTGTAACCTATCAAAAGGTTACCAGAAGTCAAACTCTCCCAATTCCCATATTTTTGTTTTCTAATGCTAATCAGCCTCCCACTATTTTCGTTTTGTCTCTGCCGAAGATAAGGAAAAGAAAGGACAAAAAGTTAAGTGCTCCTCAATGTCCTCCTTTTTCGTTTATTCTTCACAGTCAGACTCCTAGTCAGCAACCCTTCGTCAGCAAAAAGAAGAGGAAGTCCGTCTCTCCTCTCCCTATGGGCCAGGTTTGTTGAGCTTTTAGGAGTCTCAATTTTCTTTAGAAAATCCCTCCTTTTTTATACTTTTTTGTTTCATTTTCTGAAATTGACTCCAGATACCAAATATGAGTAGATGTTAATAATTAACATAATATTTAGCAGGAACAAGGGGAAAATTAATAATAAAATTGCTAACAATTAATGCCCTATCAAATATTCATAATATTTTATTATATGAGTAGATGTTAATAATTAACATAATATTTAGTAGGAACAAGGAGAAAATTAATAATAAAATTGCTAACAATTAATACCCTATCAAATATTCATAATATTTTATTATTTGTTAAGAAAAATTATTATTTTATTCATTTTTAAAAAAATATAAAAATAATTATTTTTAATTTTTAAGCTCAAGCTTGAGTTTCACTTGACTCGAATATAAATCGAGCTCGAATTCAAACTTTATATTGAGAGTTTGTCGAGTTTGAATTCGAGTTGGATTTTTTAAATTTTTTGTGGTCGGTATTGGATTTTTTGTTACAATAACATGCCCACAGAGCGATTCCTAACAAAGGAACAATATAATATACAAAAGAAAAAAGAATTAATGGACCGAATAGACCAAACCCAGTTTTGTAAAGTTCAGTTTTTTCCAAAAAAAAAAAAAAATTGTTAAGGATATCGTCTATAAGAGAAAAAGATGAAAAAGTCCTTATGTATTTAGTCTTCCAATTTTTTTTTTTTTTTGTTAATTTTGCACTCAATAGTTGTATCTGCATTCTTTTGTTAAAGTTCAATTCCTATCGATGTACAATGTTCAAGCAACTGAAAGCAGCTTAAAGACAAACCCCACTCCGATGCTAAATCTCGAGTTTCATAATTTTTGGAAATTTTCCCATGGCTAGCACACAAAATGCTGCCTTATCTTTCTTTTCTTTTCTTTTCTTTTCACATTACAAGAAGGATTTCTTTTGGGGAGAGTTGAGGGAGAACAGAAATTCCTGAATTATTGATTTGCTTGTGATTTAATCCATAACTAACAGTCTTTTTTTTTTTTTTGCAAGAACTAACAGCCTATAACTTACAGTCATCATTTCAAGGTTGGTGCAAAATTAATCCAACGGTAAAAATTCCTTATTAATTTCATAGCCGCGTACTTTTCGACGTCTTCATATTTATCTCTCTCTCTATATATATATATAAATATATATCCACAATTTTAACATGTCAAATTTGTAGTACAGCGTTCCTATAAATACCACCACGCGGCACTGCTTCCCAATCGTCAAACTTAACATTTTCACGTCATCCCAAAAACCAAAGGAATGGAACATTCATATTCATATTCATCAGCCACAGTTCCCTTAAGCTCTTGCGCCAGGGGCTGGGTTGATCAAATCAGCAACATCTTCCGGAAAGAAATTGCCGTTGACATCGATCATCTCCCTCCCGTTTCTGTTTTTGAAGTCCCCAAAACGCTCAGCCTTAAAAAACCCGAAGCTTATACTCCTCAGCTAATAGCCATGGGGCCGTACCATCATTTACGCCCCGAGCTCTATCAGATGGAGAGGTACAAGCTCGCTGCCATCAAAGAGATCTCAGCCCCGGAGCAGATTTCCAATTTCCAACACATCGTGATCAACAGGTTGAAGGAGATAGATCCCTCTATCCGGGCTTGTTACAATAAGTTCATGGACTATGATCAAGATACGTTGGCGTGGATCATAGCAATAGACGGTTGTTTCTTTCTCCACATCTTGCATTCTTATCTTGTGCAAGATGAGACCACGGACAGGAGACTGTTGGACAACACTATTGTCACGAGAGATATCATGATGCTTGAGAATCAACTCCCATTTGTTCTGTTGAAAGAGATTCGCAAGTGTCTTCAAGTCTCTCCTAATTCCAATGATCAGGGGGAAGAAGATGATATTGATTTGATCTCAATGTTATTTCAATTGTGTGAAGCACAATCTCCTGTTAAGTTCTCTATTGATAAGACCAACAAATGCCGTTACCGTAGACCTCTGCATTTGTTAGATATGATGTATCATATGATTGTTAATGTCCCAGGTCCTGCCGTGTCCGGATGCTTAGAAAATGGTCCCATTCAAGTCGTGCCAACTTATACAGAATTCAGGAACTCATCGACCTCTTCATCCTCGTCCTTGCCGACTGATAATGAAGATCCAGACGTGGCTCACAATAATATGGAAACACTCTTGGACTTGGTGGAGACCATTGGTCCTATGGATACCCAGCGATTTCTTAGCCCTGTTAAGTTTGTCTCGAGTATTCCATGGTCAACTATTTCTGGGCTGTACAGAAAAGGCAACCTGGGTACTGGAGAGCAAAATTCAGAACATGATGAAATCGAAATTCCGTCGGTATCTCATCTCTGGCGCTATGCTAAAGTGCAATGCAAACCCTTCATTGGGAGCATTCAAGAGATCAAGTTCGTGGAAGAGGAAGCCGCTTTGTACCTTCCTGTAATGAATTTGAACGCGAGCTCAGAAGTGATAATGAGGAATCTGGTGGCTTACGAGGCTGCTATGTGTAAGTCAACCCTTAAATTTGCTCGATACGTCAACCTGATGAATGGGATTATAGACACCGCAGAAGACGTGAAGCTGCTGAAGCAAAATGGGGTGATCAAGGGGGCTCTCACGGATGGGGAAATTGCTGATCAATTCAACGGTATGCAGAGATGTTATGCCTGCTCAGATCACAAGTCTAACATCGAGGTTGCCGTTGAGAAAGTTAACAAATTCTACGGCAAGAAGCTTTTAGTCAGGACGGTTAGAGGGTTGAAGAAGAATTTGTATGCTTCATGGAAATGTCTGGCCCTGGTTTCCACTGGCGCGCTGCTGGTCGTGCTTGGCCTGCAGACCTTTTGCGATTTCTATCAATGCGGCAAACTCTGGAACTTCCACCAGGAATCGTAATGTTCATCTCAATCAGCACCAGGAAGGTAAATTTCTGTTTTAATTGAATAGAGAAGTATATGATTCATTTATTTCTTCTTCTTTTTTTTTCTTTATTAAATTATTGTTTCTCATGGAAGGTGTACTCGTATCTAGAATGCCAAAAAATGTTAAGAAAGATATACCTGTTTTCTAATTCTGTCTCATTTAATCGTAGCTTATTACTTCGAAACAACAACAAAAAAATAAATAAATAAATGTGTATCTAAGTTGCGTAAGATTGAAAATAAAGAGGGAATTGTGAATCAGTTTCATCACAACAAAATGTGATATGCAATGCATAAAATATGACTTAGGGAGCATTTGGTAAAATTGAAATTTAAAACTTGAAAACTGAAACTTAAGTCTGAATTCAGACAATTTATAAAGTCAAATTTGTTTCATAATCTGCTGAATTTGAGCATATATTGAATTGAAGTATTGTATTTTATGTATATTATACAGTTTACTACAAATATTTTATTTTATTTTAGATGAAAGTAATTTTCTTAACTATTACTTTTTAATTTTGATAAAATGAACTAACATGAAAATCGAATATTTTTGTCTAAGAGAGAGTATGATAATGTGTGTGTTTGGAAGAAAAAATGATGCATGTTTTTGTCGTATGATAAACATATAGTGTTAGAATTTGTTGATAGAGAATAAATAAATACTAGTCAGATAGATCGGCAGATACCTCAACTCATGAGTATGCTTCAATTATCTCTGATTGCAGGTTCCTGATATCTGCCCTGCCGAAAGTCATACTTAGACATGCTTATCGAGAAGCAAACCAGTGTGCTGACAGATTGGCAAAACTGGGTGCTCAACAAGACGTGAATTTTGTATGCTATGAAAGTATTCCTTATGCTTTGAGAAGTCTAGTAGATGCAGATCTTAAGGGAATTTGTTTCCCTCGTTTTGTACCTATAACTTAAGTTTGTTTTAATATATAGTCCCTTTTATTACCAAAAAAAAAGATAAACATATATAGTGTTAGAATTTGTTGATAGAGAATAAATAAATACTAGTGTTTTGTCCACAGGTTTCTCACATGCAAGTTGATAAAATGTTTTAGTAGAAGAAAGCAACAAATTAAAATATTCTTTATTCAAAATATTCTTTTGAACTTTGACAACAGCAGTACTTGAAGGAGTTGCCGCAGATTCCCGGTTTAATGGATGTTCCAAGTTCCAACCTGGACAACAGCAATACTACCCACGCCTTCTGATCTCTGCTTTGGATGGAATCTAATGTCATTTCGAATTCTCCGAATGGTACACACTGTTACTGCTAAAGCCGTCCTCTTGAATTAATTGCAGAATGAATCCTTTGACCAGTACACCACACGGACACGTGTTGCACCTTTTGCCAAATTCTTTGAATAACTATACAATTAAAAAAAGAGTGAATGGTCCAAAAGATCACTAAATTATTAAAAATGGCACCCTTTGGTCATCAAATTTTTTTTGTGGCCGAAAAGGTCACTAAACTTGTAAAAACGCTCCGACGGAGTCATTTTACCAATTTTTACAGGTGAATCATCCGGTTGCAAGGTTATATAGAGTGAAGGAATATTTGTGAAGGGGTAAAAATGTCCAAAAAAAAATATGCATTCCTTTCTCGCAAGCCCTATTGGTATGGGGAAATTGTCTTCTAGTGTGAGAAAGAGTAAAGCAAAATTGTACTCTTCTCCATGCATCAAGATCACGGTTCTAATAAAGTGCAACATTCGCTTCCACTTATTATTTAACTCTTTCCTTGCATCAAGATCATCACCATCGTCATTATCTTCTTCTTTGTCTTCTAGTGTGATGTCAAGCTATGATGATTCTTGTTTTTCTCTCTGAGTTGTCATTTGGATATGGAGCTTATGCGTTTGTAACTTGGCTCTTTATGGCATTATTTGCAACGGGCTCCTCCGTCTTTGCCTGATTTTTTGATAGATCCGAGCCTTTTTTTTTTATATTTTTGTTCATATAATTTTACCTTTAACAACACTGGATATTTTAGATCTGAGCCTTGCAACGGGCTCCTCCCATGTGTATATTAATTCTCACAAACAGCAGAGAAACTAGCCTGGAAAAGATCAGCATCTTCTTTTGGTACAACTTGCGACTTGCGAGGAAGGAAGAAATAGTTTTGCCATTTTTTTGGGACATTTTTGCCCCTTGACTATATTCCTCCAATCTACATTGCCCATGCCACCGAACGAGAAACCGCTGAAATTCTGTAAAATGACTCCGCTAGAGCATTTTTGTGAGTTTAGTGACCTTTTCGGCCACAAAAAAAGTTTGGTGATCAAAGGGTGCTATTTTTAATAGTTTAGTGGCCTTTTGGATCATTTTCTTTTAAAAAAAATAGGTGCTCCAGACTTTTCTCAACTGATGCACAGAAAACAGCAACAGTTGTTTGATTACACTTTCAAGTCCCACTTCCTCGATTTGTCCACTATTGCCAGTTTTCTTTTACAAAGTAGCCATAGGGTAAAGGAGCATCTTGGTATATGATTTTTACTCCAAACCAATTTGTACCTTTTTTTTTTTTTTTTTCCATTTTCCATGTTCAATACACCTAGCCATTGTATCTTGAGAAGATTTTCTGAAAACTGCAATAATAGTGATCCCATGGAATGCCATGCATCATACCAACAATTTGTTTAATGACCATTCCCAATTAGTATATTCTTGACACATTTGTTGATTTGACGTATGAAATTATTGCCGCAGATTCCCAGCCACACTCAGCCAGCTATTGGACACATTTGTTGATTTGACGATTGAAAGTACTGACCAACATTATTGGTTCCATCTCCTGTACATTTGGTGCATGTGACATTGGTAAAAGACAAACATATGTTGGTTTCAGTTTCATGCATGCTGATCCAGTGTAAATAAAGATGCACAAAGAGAGATTCTTTGCTGATTACATATCGAGCCAAATCATGATCCGCACACGAGTCCAGCGGTTTACGAGCCGGGCGCAATTAATTCTTAGTCAAACCTCAAGTTTGTTTGGTTAACATTGAATTCGAGTTGAAACTCACCTGATCAACTCGAATTCGAATTTAAAAATATTTAACTCGTTAGTTCTTGAAGTAACTTGATTTTATATTTTTATATTTTATATTTTTATTTTAATAGTAAAATTATCTAAATATTCATAATATTTTATTATTTATTAAAAAAATATTATTTTATTCATTTTTAAAAAATATAAAAATAATTATTTTTAATTTTTAAGCTCAAGCTTGAGTTTCACTTGACTCGAATATAAATCGAGCTCGAACTCAAACTTTATATTGAGAGTTTGTCGAGTTTGAACTCGATAAAATTAAATTGAGACTTCGCTTGATAAGATCAAAAATTCGACTTGACTCGTTTGCAAGCCAAGCCCCAACCCATGATATAGGTTTAGACGCTGTGTCAAAAAAATCTATGTCATAATATAAACCAATTGATATCAATCTGTAAGGCAGCAATAAGGCAGAAACGAATTTAGAGTGGGGCAAAGTGGTGCAATTGCCCCCATGAATCCACCAAAATCTTCAGTTTATATCCATAAACATACTATTTTGCCCTCACATTTATAAAAGATTGTTCAATTGTCTCCGCCACTCCAATCAAAATCTTTAATTTGTATGTGTAAGTCAATAATTATGCCATCACATTTAGAGAATATCACCCATCATTCGTCAACAAGATATTTACTTGACATTCTAAATCAACAACTTATAAATAAATGACTATACATTTCACTTCTCACACCTGATTAAAGTCACCAACAAACATTAAATTTTATCTTTACGCATTTTCTTCTTCATTCTCAATATGCTTTAAACATGCAAAACCGTTTGAAATTTTTTGCTTATTTTTGAACTACGATCGAAACTCACGAAAATTGCTTTTACTTCATTTCGCTTTTGCCAAAAAAAAAAAAAAAAAAACACAGTGATTGTGTACATAATTTTTTAGGTATATCGTTTATATTATATGTTAAACATATATATCTCAGTGCTTGCCTGGTTACATTTACACATTACATTTACCTCTACTGAATTACACTTCTGGGTCTGTCGCTGTTATAAAGTCATGCATGACCATTAACCTGTGTTTTCAAACTCGGACCGGACCGGCCGGTCTGACCGGTTGAACCGGGAACCGGTGGTGTGTCCGGTCCGAGTTGATCATCAAAACCGGGAAATTCAAAACCCGGTCAACTCCGGTCAAAACTCGGGTTTGACCGGTACAGAACCGGAAAAACCGGTCCAACAGGAGCTTTTGCAAAAAAAATTCAAACTTTTTTAATATTATATTTTGACCCCCTAAATTGTGAAAACTTATTAATATACATCAAATATTTCATACTTTATAAATATTGTCCTAAAATTTGAAGTTATTTTTCAATTAAATCCATAATTTTAATTCTAATCTTGTTAATGTTTATTAAATAATATAAATTGTTACTTGATTGTTCTAATTTCTTTGTATTTTTTTGTTAAATATATTTGAAACATCAAATATATATGAATATACCTTTATTAATATCAATATGTTATTGGATATTTTATATACAATAATTTAATTTTTAAATAATTTTTATTTATGACGTCATCCGGTTTGACCCCTATCGACCCCCGGTCGAACCCATTGACCCCTGACCCCTGACCTCGGCCGAGTCGATATCCGGTCCGGTTCTGAAAACATAGCCATTAACGAAACAAAATATTATCTCTTCCCATGCATGACTTTGCTAGCCTGAGCACTGTAATTATATTCCAAATACCTTAAAAGCAAATTCACATAATATTGCGCTGATATTCTGCTCGGTTGCTAGGAGTGATTTTTCATTTTCTCAATATGCTTTAAATTTATGGTTTAGAATCGGTTTTGGTGCTCACCGTGGGCAGAACCTATATGAGAAGGCCTGGTAGGGCCGGGTAGAGGAAGACAGCCTAAAGCCGGTGCTGTGAACAGGAAATGCCAGTTGCTTGTGGGACCAAACAATAAGAACGCAACTCATGTAAAAAAAATTTTTTTTTTTTTGGATATTACAGGGAAAGCCCTTTTACAAATTTGGTCATCATAAAATGGCCTGCTAATTGGAGATATTTTGGAAACTCTCCAAATATACAGGCCCCAACAAAAATGAAAATAAAAAAATATGAATGGCATCAAAGAAACAAGAAAGAAAAAGAGGATCGGGAATGAAGAAAATGATGAACTTTTCAAATATAGTGTTACAATTTCGTGCTTGAAACAAAAAAAAAATAATGACTCATAAGTATTGTAGAAAGATAAGTTAATTAAGTGGAGTGTAAAGATAAATGGAAGAATTAGAAATTTAAATGTGATTACATTATATGGCAATTAATGAAAGAGGTAAATGTTAGTATTATGAACAAAAATGTAATTAGAAATTGGATGAAAATTAAAATTTTGGATATGTGCATGTAGTAGTTGAAGTCCCCCATATTGTTTGAACATGAGTAATAGTGTTTCATTGCAATAGAAAATAAAACATATTACATTAGTAAATAAATTTTTTATCTGAATAAAAAGAAAAAGAAAAGAACCAAAGAAAATTTGTACCATGATACAAATGATGATTGTGACAAGTGTCAACTAATGAAATATTACTAGATTTAAAAAAAGATTTAGGTATTAACTTGAGAATCAGTTAGGCAACAATTGAAAAGTTTGCTTGAATTTTCGGAATAAGGAGAAAGAAGGAGAGGGACAAAAAAAAGTAAAAGAAAGTTAACGGATTCACTTAAGGATTAATATTCTATATATTGACAGTGTATGTATTATTAGTTTTAGATGAATGATAACTATGCAAATTTTAAATTTGAAATCTAATTACAACCATGAACTTAAATTATGTTAGTAATTAGCTAATTGAAATTAATTACCAAATAACTAATCACCACATCATATATATCGTTTACAAAAACTAATTTTGATTACTTGCACACACCCAGAACATGTCTTATGCACTAAATATAATCTTAAGTACCAATCATTCATTGAATTTACTTTTTCTTTACTTACAGTTGATCATGGTTAGGGAGTTGCATCGCATATTTCATGAATTTTCACGAAAAAATTTATCTACCCAAATTGTGCCGTCAATCAAGTTTAGCATAGGTCAATTTGTTCCATGTACTTAGAAGGCATTAGGCAAATTGGATCCTCAAGGAATGAGTTTCAAAATTATTCATTGCGATGCTTATCGTTTGATTAAGGTTAATCGGAATGAGTTGATGGATATCATAAGCTCATTTTGTGATTGACTATTATTTTAATAGGGAATCAATATTTACTCACCAATGTAATTGATATTTTTAATTAAAAATAAAAATTTAAAAATACTAGAAGAAATTAAAAGAGTGAAAAAAATTTAGAAAATAGGGTAGGAAAAAAATATAAACCTATATCTATATTTTTAGTTATAAAACACTCTATGGGTTTCAACAAAAAAAAAAAAATCCATTACTATTAACTGATAAATAATAATGACAGCGATAATGATCACAAAAGGCTAATTTAATTTGCATGGTTCAACAATCGATGATGATTAATTTATTAATTGAATCTATTGTATATCTACATTTATTGTTGTCCTTTAGAAAGTTCCATATTTTTTTAAGGGAAAATCGTTCAAAACGTCCATCACATTTTACAAGATGACTTTTTTCGTCCTTCACTTTTAAAGTGTAATTTTACGTCCCTTACAAATTCACATTGACCAAATTTGGTCCCAACCTAGGTTTTCAACTAGTTTTTGGCCGGAATCCACCACGTGACTTACATGTGATCATTTTTTAAGGGCAAAATTGTCAAGTCAAATTTTTACATAATCTGATTCATAGTCTCTCACATTTCACAAAATGAATTTTTTCGTCTCTAACATTTTACAAAATCAGTTGTTTCTTTCCTCACATTTGAAAACATGAATTTTTTCATCCTTCATATTTTTCAAAATGAATTTTTTCATCCCTCATTGATTATGTATACGAATAGTTTTTTTTCTATAAACCCACGTATATGTCTATTTGATTTTACCTGAACAATATGAATAACATGTAATTTATCTCTATTGGATTTCATCTAAACATGATAATCTTAGTTATACACATACTATTCAATAGATATATATAGGGGTTTAAAACTAATAATTTTGTTTGAAACTCATGTATATATTTATATGATTTCACCATTTGAACCTATTCAATATTTGTGACATTTCTCTTTTGGTAATAATTTATTTATTGAGTTGTATAATAAGGTCATCTAATTAATGGGTCCTAGCTCGAATTCTATAATTGTGCTAACAAATTTCAGTTTAAATCTAAAATTTCTATTTGGCACTTTTAAGACCAACGGTTGAATTATTTGCCTTGTGATTTTGTTAAAATTTGAAAGTGCCAATCACTTATTTCTTTTTGTCATACTTTTCTTTTGTTTACTTTTTCTATCCAAATTTAATTCAATATAAACACTCGATAATATTTAGGATTAAATGCCTTCTTTATTTTCAAATTTCGAGTAAAAGAAAATGAGTATAAGTGAAAAACTAACAATTTTTTTAAACCCATGTATATATCTATTTGATTTCACTTGAGCAATACGAATAGTGTGTAATATATCTCTATTTGATTTCACATACTATTCGTACTGTTCAGGTGAAATGAAATAAATATATATATGGATTTAAAAAAAATTATTCACACACATGATCAATAAAAGACGAAAAAATTCATTTTGAAAAATGTGAAGGATAAAAAAATTCATTTTGTGAAATGTGAAGGAGGAAGAAATTTATGTTATAAAATGTGAGGGATTATGAATCGAATTATATAAAATTTGATTTGACAAATTTGCCTTTAAAATATGATCAATATAAGTAGGGACCAAATTTGACCAATATAAATTTGTAAGGGACGTAAAATTACATTTTTAAAAGTGAGGGACGAAAAAAGTTATTTTGCAAAATTTGAGGGATGTTTTGAATGATTTTCCCTTTTTAAAAGAATTTTCGACTACATAATTCACTTAGTACAGCCGATTACCTTAACTTAGTTGGACCCACAAGGCTTGGATAATGGTCTCACATTGAGTTGTTGTGATTGTCGCGGCTCTGCCCACGGTGGCCCAGCATAAGGTTGTGGTAAATTGGTAATATTCTTTTTGCCACCTATCCATTGCTTAAATTTCTTTGCGGAGAAAAAGCTTGACACATGTCAAGAAGTTATGCGTGAAACTGACTTCAAATGCACATGCGAGCAATGAAACTGGGGTTTAGAATTTACTCGAGCATTTATCTTTCTTCTTGGTCTTTGTAAGGTTTAGACTCCCTCTCGTGTAATAAAAAAAAAAAAAAAAATTCTTCTCAAAAGCACCCCTCCTATTTGTATATAGTAAATTAATTCCTAAAACCCAAATGAAGAAACCTTCATTCTATTATTGAATCCTTTCAAAAGTTATCCGATAATAGTTTCATTCCAATAGAAAATACATGAATTCAAGTTCGTTATCTATAAGGAAAATTTCCCCGTGATATTTTTAATATTTTTGCATGTTAATTCCATTTTTCATCCTTTTCACATTCATGTTGAAGATAATCTTTCTCTTGGTGGTTAACAATTACTCACTAATTTTCTTTCCCAATTTCCTCCTATATAGCAAGAAACCAATAAAACTAAAGGAAAAAAAATCTCAATTATTAAATGATGTAAGAGAATTTAGATGTGCCAATTTATGCATGAGGGAGGTCTATGAGTTATTATTAGTATTAAGTGCTAAGATAATTTGAAGGGAAATTCAAACTCAAAAAGTTGATAACCACTAAATTTGACATAATTTGCCTTCTTTGTACTCCTAAAAAAAAGAAAAACAAAGAAAATGAAAATGACATAATGTGTTTTCTAAACAGTTCTTATACTTCAATTATGCTAATTCTCAACTCTAGAACCAAAAACAAATATATAGTCCTAGAGTTAGAAGTACAATTCAATACATATGGGCAAATGCTACTATCCAAGTGAATGTATGACTTTATTTGTCATACTATTGATCAGTAATTTAGATCATCCTCATAAGTAGATGGCAGGTTCAAAATCTCTAAATTCCTTTTCTTTCACTTTTAGTGTTTGTATGACACAAAAAAAAAAGAACAAAAAACGATGAAAGAAAGCAAGAAAGAAAAATGAAAGAAACACTGTACAATATAGAGATTTCCTAGTTGAAAGAACTGTCTTTTGTGTTTATGTTTAATTTAGAAATTTCATCGTTGAACAAATTTTAAATAGAACTCGATTTTATTTCTAAAGTAAAACCTAAAGCTCCCTAAATCAAATTTTATTCATAAAGTACAACCACAAAGCCGATATTACAAAAATAATATCAACACTGATTAGAGATTGAAAAGTAAAAACTAAATCTTTACTTATATTGGATCTATTTACTCTGTTCATTGGATCTATATGAATTCCTTTCAATCAAGGAGCAGTAGATTTAGATATATTAGCAAACGCGGCCCGGGCTTCCCTTCTCTTTCATTACTTCTTTGTCACAACGAGAGGAACCGCGTCGGCATCAGTCGAAGTGGTGGAAGGCCCGCCTGAGCCAAAGGGTGAGCTTCTGCGCCTCTCTTCTAGAGATGACATTTTACTTCCTTCTTCACAACAAGAGGAACCGCGTCCGCAGCAATCAAAGCGGTGGAAGGCCCACCTGAGTCAAAGGGAGAGCTTCTGCACCACTCTTCAAGAGATAGGTTTCCTGCTGGAATTGAGTAGTACTCGTGACCAGACTCTTGACAATATCCTTCAAAGAGCTTCCTGCATTAGAGAACGACGGTTGAGGATTCGGTTGTCATGATTGCTGAAATCCTGGTGGGAGATTTGAGAATGAACTCTGTGGCCTGTTCCCATAGTTGAAGTTAGGGTGGTCTCTCCAATCCGGATTGTACGTGTTCGAGTATGGATCGTACTGCCTACGAGGTGCGGGCACGCCTCCAGCCATTTTCACTTGTTTAGCCCCATCCTTTTGTAGAATAGGGCACGAGTCAGTGGGGTGGCCCACGTTTGTGCAAATTCCACAGACCTTTGCTTGAAACACATTCCCCACAGCTAATTGCCGAACAAAAGATGTTAGCTCCGATAGCTGCTAACGTATGGACGACGTCTCTACCTCATTAACCCTATGGGTAGGGTTATTCTCACGAAAATTGAATTGTTGAGAGTTTTCTGCCATTGCTTCGATAAGCTCCTATGCTTCTCTCAGAGTCTTATTTGCCAGTGCTCCCCCACTCGCAGCATCAATGATACTTCTGTCAGATGACTGAAATCCCTCATAGAAGTATTGGATAAATAGTTGTTCACTAATTTGATGTTGTGGGCTTCTAGTGCATAACTTATTGAACCTTTCCCAATAGTCATATAGAGATTCTCCGAGATACTGCTTAATGCTGCATATCTCTTTTCTTAGACTTGCAACTCGGGATGCAGGAAAAAATTTTTCCAAAAATTTCTTTTTCAGCTGAGCCCATGTTGTGATACTACCTGCAGGTAGGTAGCATAACCAATCCTTCGCTGTATCCTTGAGGGAGAAAGGGAATGCTCTAAGTTTGATATGTTCTTCAGTAATCCCTGGAGGTTTCAAACTAGAATACACCACATCGAACTCTTGGATGTGTTTATAGGGTTCCTCACCCGAGAGGCCATGGAACGTGGGTAAGAGGTGAATTAATTCTGATTTCAGTTCG
The DNA here is from genome assembly GCF_036785885.1 of Coffea arabica. Taxonomy (NCBI): domain Eukaryota; kingdom Viridiplantae; phylum Streptophyta; class Magnoliopsida; order Gentianales; family Rubiaceae; genus Coffea; species Coffea arabica. The sequence goes on along the minus strand of NC_092324.1, from coordinate 45,867,332 downwards.
AAAGAGATATTCTCAACTAGAGTTGGAAATGTGATGCACAAAGGCTACTGGGCCAATTCCGGAGCAGCCAACTCTCTTAGCGTTCTTGCATTTGCCATAGGGATGTCTTCTTGACCTGGGTCACTTAAATTATCACCACTCGATTCTGATGACTCAACCTCTGGGTCCAATCTCTGAGATGCAACGCTAGATTGTTTCTCTCTGAGCTGTCTAGTTTCTTTCCTAGTTTGGTGCTCAATCTTCTCTATTTTTAGGTCGAAAATCAATTCACCTGTACGAGAAGAACGAGGCATAAACTAGAAAAATGCCAGACAAATACAAAGAAAAACAACTTAGAAAGAAACAAAATTAACCAAAACACCGTTCCCCGGCAACGACGTAAAAAATTGACAGGTGTCGAACATGTACAATAATAATTACTAAAAAGTCCTAGTTACCATCATAATTAATTATAGAACAAATTCAAGTACTGGAGCAAGGACCTAAGTGTGCAATAAGTTACTTGATTCACCCTATTTCTGAAGAGTTTGTTTGATCCGATATAACAGAATTGTCTATAAAAGTATTAAATTTGCAAACAATGGCAAGTAGGGTCGATTCCACAGAGAACGGATAGGAAGTTGTTTCTTTCCAAATCAATAGAACAAAATTGGGGGATATTTAATGAAATGAAAATGAAAATAAAATGAATAAGATTCAAAAGTTAACTCGCCAAGTACAATTTACTAAAAGTAGCAATTAATAAAATTCTACCCAAAGGATCAACTTTTCGGATACGGTCCAATTAAATAATCATCGATGCAAAGATATTTCATTCACTCGTCACTAGGTTGGTTATAACTATCAACAAACTCTGACAGCCAGTTTTTTCTTACTTTTTTGACTGTCAAGATACGACCGTTAACTGCTTTTCTAGTAAGAAAATAACCCTAGGTACGACCGTAGGAATTTAATTATCCAATTGCATTAAAATTAGAAAAATTCAACCCTAACCAATAAACACGCTAAGAGGGTTTATTTAAACTAGATCTTACATTTTCCCAACATAAACCCAATTATGGTGGTTGTCACTAGTTATCAACTAAACGAACAATTACGGATTCAATTTAGTTAACGTGACAGTAGGCTATTAGATTAAATTAAATATCCGACTGTTAATACTCAATTAATAAAATAACCATAAACAATTAATCCAGGAAACGCACGAATAGTAATGAATTAAAAGAAACAGTGAAAGTTCGATTAGATCTCACAAATGTTATGGACCGCGCCTTCGTGTCGACTTTTGGGTAGAGGAGAAATCTAGCCGCTCCTCATCGTATCAATCTCACGTGGTTTGATTGATTCCATCCACACAATTGCCAAAGAATTGGGAAAAATGAATTAACGAAGGAACAGACGAAAAATCCTGCTTCTCTTTGTGCGTTTCGTGTTCGTTTGGAAAAGTAAAGGCAAAAGTCTAAAAGAGAATCATACAAAACTAAAGCAGAGAGCTAAATCGTCTAACTGGAAAAAACTGAAGCTAATCTCTAGATCCCACGTGAATCTGGTTTTTTTGCCAATTCTCTCAAAGTAGCCGCCGCAAGCCAAGAAAAATGTCAGAGTTCAAAAGCTTTTTAGGATTAAAACTTCTTGGGCCCTACCTCATTTTCGGCCCACCTGAGAGTAGCCGCATCCTAATTCTTTTGTTCCTTTACCAATCCCGCGGGGTCCGTCTTTTAGGTGTCTCTCTTCAATTTCTGGCGTGAGCATGCCATGAAATAAAAAGTCTTCTGGAAATTTGCTTCGGGAGATCACTTTTGACACCAACCACCTACAATTTATACAAATATCAAATATGAACAAAAACTCAATATTTAGCACAGTAGGTAACCAAAATTATGACCAAATAACAGCGCAAAAGGTGCCCAATAATTGCTCTATCAATGTAAGAGAATTTAGATGTGCCAATTTATGCATGAGGGGGTCTATGGGTTATATTAGTATTAAGTGTTAAGGTAATTTCAAGAGAAATTTCAAACTCATAAAGTTGATAATCACTAAATCTAACATAATATGCGTTCTTTGTACCCCTAAAAAAAAAAGAAAAACAAAGAAAATGAAAATGACATAATATGTCTTCTAAACAGTTCTTATACTTCGATTTCTCAACTCTAGAACCAAAAACAAATATATAGTACTAGAGTTAGAAGTACAACTCAATAATAGAAGTACAACTCAATAAACTTGGGCAAATGCTAATATCCAAGCGAGTGTATAACTTTATTTGTCATATTATTGATCAGCACTTTAGATCATCCTCATAAGTAGATGGCAGGTTCAAAATCTCTAAATTCCTTTTCTTTCACTTTTAGTGTTTGTATGACACAAAAAAAAAAAAAAAGAACAATGAAAGAAAGCAAGAAAGAAAAATGAAAGAAACACAATATAGAGATTTCCTAGCTAGTTGAAAGAACTGTCTTTTGTGTTTATGTTTAATTTAGAAATTTCATCGTTAAACAAATTTTAAATAGAACTCGATTTTATTTCTAAAGTAAAACCTAAAGCTTCCCTAAATCAAATTTATTCATAAAGTACAACCACAAAGCCGATATTACAAAAAAAATATCAACACAATAAAAATAAGACATTAGAATTACAAATACAACAAAGTCATTAGAGATTGAAAAGTAAAAACTAAATATTTACTTATATTGGATCTATTTACTTTGTTCGTTGGATGTATAGGAATTCTTTTCAATCAAGGAGGAGTAGGTTTAGAATGATATATAAGCAAACGCGGCCCGGGCTTCCCTTTTCTTTCATTACTTCTTTCTTCAGACCTAGAGGAACCACGTCCGCATCAGTAGAAGTGGTGGAAGGCCCGCCTAAGCCAATGGGAGAGCTTCTGCACCTCTCTTCAAGAGATAAGAGTTTTTCCATCGGTCAACAACTAAATCACTAAATTATATTGGCACATTTTAATATAGTATAGATATAGATGACCACGGTATTATGCTTTTGCCCACCAGCGACTAAGTTTCTTTGAGGAACGTCAAGAACAAAATAGTGGATAAGCATTCAAAAACTCATGATTAGGATTGATTACAATTAGAAGTCACGTATGATATCTACCTATGAGGTCATTAAGTTAAAGACTAATTACTCACATGACTAGCATATGAGTAATTTAGTCATCTTTTATTACAGATTTTACTTAGTAATTTTTATTAATTTTTTTCAAAAATTTGCTGTCACATGATTAGATTCTATTAGTAATTGGTAAAAATCAGTCATTATGATTAAATGTACATAGAAACTAAAATAGTTAGGAATGCATTTGCTTTTATCCAAATTTTAGGAACTAAAAACACTCGTAACCCAAATATTTGAGACCAAAACTGCAATTATCTCTTAAAAATACCCTAATTGCACGTTATAAATAAGGAATCAGCAATAATTGGCCTTGATTAAATTTAGTATATGTTATAGTGTCCTAGTACTAATTCGAGGAAAACAAACCTCTACAGACAACGATATTAATGTTGTTTATTTTTTTGCTTAAAAAAAAAAGGCTATTCATGTCCTTTTCCCTCCAAGAATATTTTATCCTTAGTTAGCTTCAAAAAAAAAGGCCATTCATGTCCTTTTCCCTGCAAGAATATTTTATCCTTAGTTAGCTTCAAAAAAAAAGGGCCGTTCATGTCCTTTTCCCTCCAAGAATATTTTATCCTTAGTTAGCCTCTTATATGTTGAATTGAACGAATTTGCCGCTGTGGTATTGAATTTTGTTACAAAGGGTCGGCATAGTAGCGCCTCAATTTATCACCACGTTTCTCATGTAAAATTAAACAAAAGGATTTTTTAAATTTTTTGTGGTCGGTATTGGATTTTTTGTTACAGAGCGATTCCTAACAAAGGAACAATATAATATGCAAAAGAAAAAAGAATTAATGGACCGAATAGACCAAACCCAGTTTTCTAAAGTTCAGTTATTTCCAAAAAAAAAAAAAAAATTGTTAAGGATAACGTCTATAAGAGAAAAAGATGAAAAAGTCCTTATGTATTTAGTCTTCCAATTTTTATTTTTTTTTTGTTAATTTTGCACTCAATAGTTGTATCTGCATTCTTATGTTAAAGTTCAATTCCTATATATCGATGTACAATGTTCAAGCAACTGAAAGCAGCTTAAGACAAACCCCACTCCAATGCTAAATTTCGAGTTTCATAATTTTTGGAAATTTTCCCATGGCTAGCACACAAAATGCTGCCTTATCTTTCTTGTCTTTTCTTTTCTTTTCACATTACAAGAAGGATTTCTTTTGGGGAGAGTTGAGGGGGAGTAGAAATGCCTGAATTATTGATTTGCTTGTGATTTGATCCATAACTAACAGTCTTTTTTTTGCAAGAACTAACAGTCAAAACTAACAGCCTATAACTTACAGTCATCATTTCAAGGTTGTTGCAAAATTAATCCAACAGTAAAAATTCCTTATTAATTTCATAGCCGCGTACTTTTCGACGTCTTCATATTTAACTCTCTCTCTCTCTCTATATATATATATATATATATATATATATATATATATATATATACATATCCACAATTTTAACATGTCAAATTTGTAGTACAGCGTTCCTATAAATACCACCACGCGGCATTGCTTCCCAATCGTCAAACTTAACATTTTCACGTCATCCCAAAACCAAAGGAATGGACCTTTCATATTCATATTCATCAGCCACAGTTCCCTTAAGCTCTTGCGCCAGGGGCTGGGTTGATCGAATCAGCAACATCTTCCGGAAAGAAATTGCCGTTGACATCGATCATCTCCCTCCCGTTTCTGTTTTTGAAGTCCCCAAAACGCTCAGCCTTAAAAAACCCGAAGCTTATACTCCTCAGCTCATAGCCATGGGGCCGTACCATCATTTACGCCCCGAGCTCTATCAGATGGAGAGGTACAAGCTCGCTGCCATCAAAGAGATCTCAACCCCAGAGCAGATTTCCAATTTCCAACACATCGTGATCAACAGGTTGAAGGAGATAGATCCTTCTATCCGGGCTTGTTACAATAAGTTCATGGACTATGATCAAGATACGTTGGCGTGGATCATAGCAATAGACGGTTGTTTCTTTCTCCACATCTTGCATTCTTATCTTGTGCGCAATGAGACCACGGACAGGAGACTGTTCGGCAACACTATTGTCACGAGAGATATCATGATGCTTGAGAATCAACTCCCATTTGTTCTGTTGAAAGAGATTCGCAAGTCTCTTCAAGTCTCCTAATTCCAATGATCAGGGGGTAGAAGGTGATATTGAGTTGATCTCAATGTTATTTCAATTGTGTGAAGCACAATCTCCTGTTAAGTTCTCTATTGATAAGACCAACAAATGCCGTTACCGTAGACCTCTGCATTTGTTAGATATGATGTATCATATGATTGTTAATGTCCCAGGTCCTGCCGTGTCCGGATGCTTAGTAAATGGTCCCATTCAACTCGTGCCAACTTATACAGAATTCAGGAACTCATCGACCTCTTCATCCTCGTCCTTCTCGACTGATAATGAAGATCCAGAAGTGGCTCACAATAATTTGGAAACACTCTTGGACTTGGTGGAGACCATTGGTCCTAAGCATACCCAGCGATTTCTTAGCCCTGTTAAGTTTGTATCGAGTATTCCATGGTCAACTATTTCTGGGCTGTACAGAAAAGGCAACCTGGGTACTGGAGAGCAAAATTCAGAACATGATGAAATAGAAATTCCGTCGGTATCTCATCTCTGGCGCTATGCTAAAGTGCAATGCAAACCCTTCATTGGGAGCATTCAAGAGATCAAGTTCGTGGAAGAGGAAGCCGCTTTGTACCTTCCTGTAATGAATTTGAACGCGAGCTCAGAAGTGATAATGAGGAATCTGGTGGCCTACGAGGCTGCTATGTGTAAGTCAACCCTTAAATTTGCTCGATACGTCAACCTCATGAATGGGATTATAGACACCGCAGAAGACGTGAAGCTGCTGAAGCAAAATGGGGTGATCAAGGGGGTTCTCACGGATGGGGAAATTGCTGATCAATTCAACGGTATGCAGAGATGTTATGCCGGCTCAGATCACAAGTCTAACATCGAGGTTGCCGTTGAGAAAGTTAACAAATTCTACGGCAAGAAGCTTTTGATCAGGACGGTTAGAGGGTTGAAGAAGAATTTGTATGCTTCATGGAAATGTCTGGCCCTGGTTTCCACTGTGGTGCTGCTTGTCGTGCTTAGCTTGCAGACCTTTTGCGAATTCTATCAGTGCAGCAAAATCTGGAACTTCCACCAGGAACCATCATGATCATCTCAATCAGCACCAGGAAGCAAAATGTCTGTTTTAATTGAACAGAGAAGCATATGATTCATTTATTTCTTCTTTTTTTCTTTATTAAATTATTGTTTCTCATGGAAGGTCTGCTCTAATCTAGAATTGTTAGTATCCAAGCGCGGAACAAGTAACTATTGAGATATCAAGTACACAACAATTTAATGACAAATAAGCCACAAGTATGAAAAATAAATGACACACAATATTTAACGTGGTTCGACTCCATCATTGAGTCTACGTCTACCGTAAGAAGCCTATTCTTTATTATGAGAGGAAAATCCTATACAAGAATACAACTTGAACCCAAATCCAACCCTTATATACCATCTCTCATCTCCCAAGAACCCTCTCTCACACCCCATGTATAAGGCTACATGACGCCATTGGGTGTCCTTGTGTGTCCTTTTGTAGTATGCCAACTCACCTATTTATAGGAAACATTATTTGGCCAAAACCCAAATAACAACAGGAAACCAGTGCTAATTCCTAGACTTATACATAATAGGAAATAATTTCTAAATCCTTAACAAAATAGGAAATTTCTTGGCTACTATTTCAACTAACTAAAACCAATTAAAAAATTAGTTACTTCTACACAAAATAAGAAACCTGCCTAAAAGAAATTAAGCCAATTCCCAAACAAGAATGCCAAAAAAGGCCAAAAAAATGCTTAGAAAGATATACATGTTTGCTAATTTTGTCTCGTTTAATTGTAGCTTATTACTCCAAAATGGCCCAAAAAAAAAGTGTATCTAAGTTGTGTAAGATTGAAAATAAAGAGGGTATTGTGTATCAGTTTAATCAGAATAAAATGTGATATGCAATGCAGAAAATATGACTTAGGGAGCATTTGATAAAATTGAAATTTAAAACCTAAAAACTGAAACTTAAGTCTGAATTTGCTGAATTTATAAAGTCAATTGGTTTCATAATCTGCTGAATTTGAGCACTAAATTGAAGTATTGTATTTTATGTATATTATACAGTTTGCTACAAATATTTTATTTTACTTTAGATGAAAGTAATTTTTTAACTATTACTTTTTAATTTTGATAAAATGAACTAACACGAAAATCGAGTATTTTTGTCCAAGAGAGAGTATGTTTATGTGTATGATAATGTGTGTGTTTGGAAGAAAAAATGATGCATGTTTTTGTTGTATGATAAACATATAACGTTAGAAAATGTGTGTAAGTGGCGAAAACTTGTGAATTTGTGTTTGTGAGAGAGTGTGTCTGTATGTGTGCAACTATGTGACAAAAGCACACATATATGAGAGAGGATATGTGTATACGTGTAAAAGTGTGTAGGAGTGTGGTGGAAGAAATTGATTTTGAGTGAGTATCATTATACTAATTTGAGCATACAGCAAATCAAGTGATTGTATTTTCACTTTAAATTTTGTAAAAAAATCAAGTAGATTTTAATGTATTCAAATGTATGGGAATTTTGTTATTAAACAAGCTTAATAGAAAAATTTTTCTTAATTCACTAATTTTAATGACTTTTATTAAAGGATTAATATTCGGTACTTAACGGGATTATGAAATACCGCCTTCTAACTAAACAGTAATAGTGCCCTTACGAAATATAAGTAGATTATCCCTTGGATACCTTCCTACAAAACTATCACCTGCTGTAATTGCTTCAAGTAAGATATTTATTTACCTATATAAGTAAACAATTTTTAGAATTTTTGGAGTGCAAAAAGTAGATGTAGAAGGTCTGTATGTGTGAGAAGAAGTGTTGATAGAGAATAAATACTAGTGTTTTGTCCACAGGTTTCTCACATGCAAGTTGACAAAATGTTTCAGTAGAAGAAAGCAACGAATTAAAATATTCTTTATTCAAAATATGTGAGTTCGATAATATCTTTTGAACTTTGACAGCAGCCATATTTGAAGGAGCTGCCGCAGATTCCCAGTTTATTGGACACATTTGTTGATTTGATGTGTGAAATTACTGAGCAACCTATTAGGTTTTTGGGACAGAAATGCAGCGGAAATTAAAAAATTTTCCCAAAAACCCACTCAAGGATCACCCTAGATTTTGCGTATAGTTCAACAAGAGAGGGAAAAACGGATTACCTTAATCCGTATGACGTTCCTCTGCTGAATTGGAGAAGATGAACAGCCCCTTGAGCAGTCCAAATGTCCTGCCTCTACCGAAATCCACGCGAGAGTGATATCTGGATCGTCTCTACGATATATGTGTGAAAGTGATGAAAGTTGCCAGCCTTTCTTTTCACTTTTCCTTGTCTATTTTTCTCTATGTATGTCTTACACACCTTTTTCCTTTTTTACTCTCTATGTGTAACAAAACCCTATTTTTCCCCTTAAGAGAGTCATAGGTTTTTCATCATTCTAATAGAGAGAGGATTCATCGAGAAGAAAAAGGAAGAGATAGGTTTTTTATCCAATAACAAACTCTATCCCTCAACTATCTGATAGATAGGAGATAACTATTTTCTCCTATTTGCTCAAATAGGCCTGGAATTTATTTTTCTTATAAATTAAATCCTGAAAGTATCTTATACTTTATTTCCAAATCTTCACTCGGACACATAATTTTAATCCAGAACCAAAATTCTGATGCATGTGATCCAATAGGCTCCAAATACATTGGCAATAATTATGAGTTATAATTCTCAAAAAGAATTAGATAAAATAAACAACTTTATTTTATCATTAATTACAATAATTAATTAATTCATAATTATAAATCATGAGCGGTGTCTAGCAACATGACCACCCAAGTACCCGAAATTAGTCAAGGGAATTTTGACCTAACCTGTCCATGAGAAGTTACCATGTAATTATTATCCTTTCACCATCGATATCCAATTAGTCAAGGAATAAGGAATAAGTGCCAATTCTTTAATGACTAATTAAATTTATTAGTTTCCAGAATTAACCCTAGATTAGGTTAACTTGAAAATATTCTTCAATTAACCTAATGTAGTCGACCTTTTAGGGTTAATTTCCTACTAGTGGCCATCCGGATATCAACTCCTACTATCGGAGTGGTGAATCCTATCTTGATCACTCATTACCTTTCCGTGCTCTACACTACACCCAATCTCTGTTCTCTAAGTCACTCTCAATGAGTAACAAGCAATAGAGTCAAAATGTAGTGATTCACACTCAAGATACTATGGTGATCTCAAGTCGTAGGATCATTTACATAACTTACCACAAGAGATACAACCATTGGCACTAGATAGATATCCTAATGGGATCTCTAAGTGGATCATTCCAATGTATTTGTACGTTACAAATCATCTACACATTAATCTAGGTATCTATATACCATGGCCGATGAGAACAACCACTACTTACATTAAGTAGAGACTAATTGTGTATTAGTCTTTCCGTACTAATGATGTCCTATCTCATTAGTACTATGGTTAGGAAAATTTAAGAATATTACTATAAATGTGATTGATATCTCATAGTCATCAACACTTGTGACCACCATCACATTAGTAAGTATTCTAAGGACTTTATCAGTTATATCTAGCATTTAACAGATAAAGAAGAAGTTATTAAAATACAAAACATATTAAGGAATGTATTAAACAAAATCATTGTTTTAGGGCATACATTCCAACAATCTCCCACTTGCACTAAAACACTTCATTCATGACATTCAGTCAAAATGATAACACATGATTTTCATGTTTCTTTTGAGAAAGAATTTTAGTGAGAGGATCAGCTATGTTATCCTCTGTGGGGACTCTCTCTATCTTTAAGTCATTTCTGGCAATGATTTCTCTAATTAAGTGAAATCTTCTAAGTACATGTTTGGATCGCTGATGAGACCTAGGTTCCTTTGCTTGAGCAATAGCTCCATTGTTATCACAGTATAGAGTAACTGGATCAACAATGGTTGGAACCACACCAAGTTCTATCACAAACTTTTTAATCCAAACGGCTTCCTTAGCTGCTTCCGAGGCTACAATGTATTCAGCTTCTGTTGTAGAATCTGTTGTGGTGTCCTGTTTGGAACTTTTTCAATATACAGCACCTCCATTAAGAGTAAAAATGAAACCTGACTGCGACTTATAGTCATCTTTATCCGACTGAAAACTCGCATCAGTATAGCCCTTAAGTTCCAACTCACCTTTTCCATATACCAAGAACAAATCTTTAGTCCTTCTCAAGTACTTAAGAATGTTCTCAACGGCTGTCCAGTGACCCTCACCTGGATTAGCCTGGTATCTGCTCGTAACACTCAGAGCATAGGAGACATCAGGTCTTGTGCACAATATAGCATACATAATTGATCCAATTGCCGAAGCATATGAAACAGTACGCATTTTATTATTCTCAACTTGTGTCTTAGGACACATGCTCTTAGAAAGGCTTATACCATGAGTCATAGGTATAAAGCCCTTCTTAGACTGATCCATGCTAAACCTCTTTAGCACTTTATCTATATATGTATAGATTGTGAGAGACCAAGCAGCCTTTTAGATCTATCTCTATAGATCTTAATGTCTAATATATAGGTTGCTTCTTCTAAATCTTTCATGGAAAAGTTCTTTGACAACCAGCCATTTACTGATTGTAATATTGGTATATCGTTTCCCATTATTAATATGTCATCCACATATAGTATAAGGAAAACGATTGAACTCCCACTAACCTTCTTGTATACATAAGGTTCATCCAGATTCTTGAGAAACCCGAACTCTTTGATTGTCTCATCGAATCAAATGTTCCAACTCTTAGATGCTTGCTTAAGTCCATAAATGGACCTCTGTAGCTTACATATTTGACTAGGATTTGAAGATGTAAAACCTTCAGGTTGTGTCATGTACACATCTTCCTACAAATTCCCATTAAGGAATGCAGTTTTTACATCCATCTGCCAAATCTCATAGTCATGATATGCCGCTATTGCAAGCAATATCCGAATGGACTTAAGCATTGCGACTGGTGAGAAAGTTTCATCATAATCGATTCCCTCTTTCTGCTTGTAGCTTTTGGCTACCAGTCTAGCTTTATAGGTAATCACATTTCCTTCCATGTCTGTCTTCTTCTTGAAGACCCATTTACACCCTATAGGTTTTATCCCTTCAGGTGGATCAATCAAGGTCCATACCTTGTTGTCGTACATGGAATTCATTTCAGAATTCATGGCTTCCAACCATTTGGAGGAGTCTGGACTATCCAACACTTCTTGCTAGGTAGTAGGTTCGTCATCTTGAATGACTAGTATATCATTGCTTTGGCTCATAAGAAATTCATATCTCATGGGAGCTGAGCGTACCCTTACTGAACTACGGGGCCCTTGTATATCCACAGCTTCTGTATGCGCACCATCATTATGTGGCTGAAGTTGTTCTTCAACAGGTTGCTCAATGTTTGTTTGATGATCTTGAATTTCTTCAAGATCTATTCTACTCCCACTGTCTCTTTCTAAAATAAACTTTTTTTCTAGAAAAATAGCATGTTTTGAAACAAACACTTTTTGCTCAATTGGGTTGTAGAAATAGTATCCTATAGACTCTCTTGGATACCCTACAAACAAACATTGTCGGATCTAGCATCAAGCTTATCCGATTCTGCCTTCTTTACATAAGTTGGGTAGCCCCAAACCTTCATGTAGGATAGATTTGGTTTCTTCCCTTTCTATATTTCATATGGAGTTGAATCAACAACCTTTGTGGGTACTCTGTTAAGAGTATGGGAGGCAGTATCCAATGCATATCCCCAAAACGATTTTGGAACAGTCGAGTGGCTCATCATGGACCGTACCATATCTAATAGGGTTCGATTTCTCCTTTCAGACACACCATTTAGCTGTCGTGTACCTGGAGGAGTCCATTGTGGAACTATTCCATTATCCTTCAAATAAACTCGAAACTCATCACTTAAGTATTCTCCACCGCGATCAGATCGTATTGTCATAATACTTTTACCTGTTTGTTTCTCTACTTCATTTTTGAATTCTTTAAACTTTTCAAAAGATTCAGATTTGTATTTCATTAAATACACATAACCATATCTAGAATGATCATCTGTGAAGGTAATGAAGTATGAAAATCCACTTCTAGTTGTAATTGACATTGGACCACATACATCAGTATGTACTAGCCCAAGTAAATCACTAGCCCGTTATTCCTTTCCAGTAAAGGGCATTTTTGTCATTTTTTCAAGTAAACAAGCTTCACATATATCATATGATTCATAATCAAATGAGTCCAAGTATCCACCTTTGTGTAATTTGGAAATGCGTTTCTCATTTACATGATCAAGTCTACAGTGCCAGAGGTAGGTTTTGTTTAGTTTATCTAATCTCATTCTCTTTTTATTCATATTGAGAATTTGGTTATCCAGATTTAGAATATATAAACCATTATTCTAATTTCCAGAACCATAAAACACATTATTTTTAAAGAAAGAACAACATTTATTCTCCTGGGTTATCCTAAACCCATTCAAATCCAAACAGGAAATAGAAATGATGTTTGTAGTGAGTGCTGGAACATAATAACAATTTGATAATTCTAAAATCAGGCCACTGGGTAAAGCAATATAATAAGTCCGTATAGTTAGAGCAGCAACTTTTGCTCCATTGCCAACACGTAGAGTGACTACACCTTTCCCCAGTTGTCTACTGTCCTTTAAACCCTGCAAAGATGTGCAAATATGAGAACCACATCCGGTATCTAATACCCAAGAGTCTGATTCGGAAGTAGATACATTAATCTCAATCATATATGTACCAAGTGATGAAGCTTCAGCAAACTTCTTCTGCTTTAGGCTTTCCAGATATGCCTTGCAATTCCTCTTCCAATGTCCAGTTTATCCACAATGAAAGCAGGTTGCTTTAGGCTGGTCTGCTTTGGCCTTCTTGACAGGTTTGTTTGTGGACTTCTTAAACCCTTTTCCTTGCTTCTTCCTCTTCTTAGAGGTGAAAATAACAAGCACATTAGTGGGACCCTTCCCTTTCTTTATTTCTTTCTTAGCAGTTTTTAGCACATTCAACAACTGAGACAAAGTGTGCTGCAGATTATTCATCTGATAGTTCATAACAAACTGTGAGAAAGAATCTGGCAGAAATTGGAGCACTAAATCAACATTCAGCTCCTGGTCCATCTTAAAGCCTAATTCGGCCAATTTTTCAATTAGCCCAATTATTTTTAAGACGTGTGGAGCAACAGGTGCTCCCTCTGCCATCTTGCACCTGAACAATTCTTTGGAGGTATCATACCTTACCGTCCTTGATTGTTGTTCAAAACAACTCTCTCAGGTGTTGTACAATATCATATGCCCCCATGTTCATGTGTTGCTACTGAAGCTGAGGAGTCATGGAGGCTACCATGATACATGAAGCTTCCCTATTGTCATCCTTATGCTTCTTGTAAGCATTTCGAGCAGTAGCAGGAGCATTTGGTTTAGGTTCCTGGGGCATGGGCCCATCAAGCACATATTCAATTTTTTCCTGAGTGAGAATGAGTAGGACATTGCGATGCCAATCGAGAAAGTTTGTGTCGTTAAGTTTGCAATCAGTGAGAATGGTACGAAGGCTCAAATTGTTACTCATTCTACAACAGAAATAAAGTTTGTTAGAGAGAAAATTTTTGTTTAATAAAATCATAAAAACTTCGAAATTATGATTTTATTTTCACTATTTTTTCGAATCAATTACCCTCTTAAATTGACTCGGGATTTTCTTAAAAAACCCATAGTGGCTAGAATCCCATCTCAATTTTTTCGACCTTGGGTGAATCCCAACAAATCAAAAATAATTTTGAAAGGTAGGTACTTTACCAATTCCAAATTAATTGTAATTTCTAGATAGGTTAGGTATCAACTCTTGATTTTACATCTTTATGTATTAACCCAACCATTGCCTCTAAAATTAATGGTCTTGAGTGAATCCCAACAAACCATAATTTTAGTTAAATCGTACCATCATTCTTGAGAACATTTCTCATAGTAAAAACATGTAGTAAGTAAGGCAGCCTTGGGTGAATCCCAACAAGCTAGCACTTAATAACTACTCTGGTTTAATACTATAATGATGGAAGGCAACTTTTATTATTGATTTACTATTGCATTTGAGGGATTTGTCTCCTTCTCCAAAACCTTTTGTAATTAAAGTTTTGAAAAAATTTGCTTGTTGGTCTCATCAATAGACATGCAAATAAACATTTCAAAAACATATATAAGCATGAAATTAAAACGTGGATGGTTGTGGATACTTCTAAACTAATTTTCCCAGCCATTAGGGAAATTAGTGGTTGACTAGGGTTTAATCGAAAACCACAAGAAATTCCCCTCTTTGTTGCATGGCTCCTTTTCTTCATCTTCAAGTTACAATTTCTATGCTATTTATACAATTTCCTGTCATCTATCTTCTATCTAATATATTGATAGGTTGCATTTTTGCCATTAATTCTATGATTATTTTCCTCTTTTATTATACCAAATATTGTATTAATTGATAGATTCAACTTATACTTGGTATTTGGTACTAATTGTAGGAAGGTGAAGCAAAAAGAGATAAAACATGTGATTTTTGAAGAGTTTCCCAATTCAAAATGGAGTCTACGTGGATTATTGGCGGAAGATTAAAAGGAAGTCTATTTGGTTTCAAAAAGCTAAAATTTAGGAAATGATAGGATGGCCGGCCCGTGTGATTAATACTCGAAGAAAGCAGCAATTTCTTATCTTTTGATTTCCTTTGCACGGACTTGAGGGAGAAAAAGCCGGATCCCGCGTAATGAGGAGTTTAGTTTCTTTAGGAAGCTAGAAAATAGGAATGAGAAGGAGGGCCGTGACTGGTCTTGGTACTTTGCTCCTTAGCCGACTTTGGGAGGAAACAAGCAAACGAGAGGAGAAAAAGCCGGATCCCGCGTGATAAAGACTGGAGCTAGCAATAAATTCGAATTTTCTTTTTACGGGAGAAATAAAAGAGCACAATTGTTTTGTTCTTATGACTTTTTTTCCTTGGCTAGTTGGCTGATTTGGCCAGGAACAATATTGTAAGCTTCAGATAGCTTTTTCGCATGGTTGTTCTCCATTAATGGAGGACTAACCTCCTACTTTTAGTCAAGGGGACAACTGACGAATTGGTTCGGCAATTACTGTAAGATCTAAACCGCTTTTAATTATTTCCTTCATTTATTGGTATTTATATGTTTCCTGTTTTTAATTGCTATAGCTCGTGTGAATGATTGATTAGTGCGCAATAATTAATTCTTCATATAGGCTATTTTGCTAGTTAGGGGTAATTGAATCCGTAATTGTTCGTTATCCCTATCTCAGTAGCAACTGGCGTAATTGGGTTTATGTCAGGGGAACATACGATCTAGTTTAAACAAACCCTCGTAGCGTGTTTGTTAGTTAGGATTGGGCCTTTCTAATTATTAATGCAAACCAGAAATTAAATCCTACGGTCGTACTTAGGGTTGTTTTTGGGTTAGAGAAATAATTAACGGTCGTACCTTGGCTATCGATAAATTAAGGAAGGGTTGGTTGTTTATCGCGTGCATGATAACTATAACTAATATATTATAAATGTTGGAATATATTTGAATCGATGATCAGATGCATGAACCATTTCCGAAGTGTATCCTTGGCTACAGTTTCCCCATTTATTTCTGTCAATTAATTATTTTCTGCATTTGATTTATTTAGTTCGTTAGCATTTAATCCAAAAATCCCCCATACTTTGAACTCTAAAAGAAACGAATTATCCCCAATCCTTGTGGATTCGACCCTACTCACCGCTATATACAAAATCTGTATTTTTCTCGAGTAGGTATTTATCATTGTACAGGTTCGACACCTGTCAATTTTTGGCGCCGTTGCCGGGGACTGGTGCCTGATTAATTTGTTTCTTTTTGAGTTTATTTTTTTTTTCTTCATTTTTTTTAATTTTTTTTATGTATAGTTTATGACTGCTAACATTCTATATTTTGGTGATAGATTGGATTTTATTTCTACAAGGGGTTATGAGTCTCATGCTTTTTATAATAATCAATGGGCGGTTGCAAATTGTGGAACTTATTTTGCCTCAAATTATTCAACTGATATATGCCCTGCATTTCAAGATGGTCTAAATACTCCAATCGATACTTTTAAAGATTTTTCACTTCAATATCAAACGTGGTATGACCCTTATTCAAACAGGTATGAGCAAGGATGGTGGGATGATTCCAATTTTAATTATGAACAAAGGCTAATAGATTTTCAACAGCTAGAGTCTCAAGAACCGTCAGCCATGTCAGGTATGTCTCTTGAACAAATAGTTGAATTAATAGCTAATAACACATATCAAATTCAACAGGAGACACATCAACTTCAACAGGAGACAATGAATTTTCATCAGGAGACACAAGCGAGCATGCGTAACCTGGCAGATCAAATGGATCAATTGACATCTAGGATAATGCAATTGACTTCTCGAATGAGTGAAGAATTGCCCTCAACGACTATTATCGACCATGAAGAAGATGAGGGTATAATTATCTGGACAAATGACATGGAACTGCAAGAGTCTCATGAAAAAGAATCTAAAGATGCAGTTGAAAAGGGAATTGAAGTACAAGAAAAGGAACCCCAATATCAAATTGTTCAAGTGGATGAATCCAGTGACCAATCTTCAAATGCGGTGACATCTCCTCCATTCCTTAATCAATATTTTTCTAACTCTTATTCTTTAATTCCTGTTAGTGAGATTGATTTTATTATATCAGACGATTTTGAGTTTCATGACAGGAATAAATTAAGAGTTGCGATGGCAAAATATCTCAAACCAGTAAATACTCGTGATGGGGGAGTGAGGGAAGAACTAAGGTCGTTACCTGTTTGTTTGGCACCATCTACTAATCCATGGAAGACCGTAGTTTGTGTGCTCAAAGATTACTCTATTTATGATGGATACCAAGATTACATAGAAGATGATGCACTAAAACGAGCTACACGGTTTTATCCTCCATGAATAAACAAGGCAATGTCTAGCCAAAGACATTAAAGAAAGGCGCTGCTTGGGAGGCAACCCAATGCTCTTTATTTTAGTTTCCTTATGTTTTTGGAGTTTTTATTAAGTGTTAGTTGCATTTAGTGATTTGTTATTTTTGGTGACAGGAAGCTGGTAGTTAGACGTGCCCACGCTAGTTGGTCATGCCTAAGGAAGGAAGTTTTAAATTGGCAGACAGAAGACTACCCAGCAGTTAGGCGTGCCCACGTCAGATGGTCACGCTTAAGGAAAGCAATTTTCATCTGCGGTCGGAAGACTCTACAGTAGTTAGGCGTGCCCACGCCAGGTGGTCACGCTTAACGATCTTAATTTCGGACGGTTGGTCAGAAGATTCAAGGGCAGTTAGGCGTGCCCACGTCTAACGTAGTGATTTAAACCGCAAGACCGCAACCAAAGGACTTTAAATTCCACCACCACCATTGCGCTGTTCAACATGGGTCGTCAGTTCCTGATTATCGCTACTCATCGCGCGTAATTCTTCCTCATCCATCGTGAGCCACCTGATATCCTTAGCTGCCGATCATAGCCTTCATCATCATCAATTTTGCGATCAAGCTCTACATGTCTTTTGCCTCTCACCTACAGTTGTGCCACAACCCCTCTTTGATGATCAAGGAAGTTTCGTTGTCCCTTTTTGCTTTGTATTTTATTCTTTATTGCTTACATTGGGGACAATGTAAGATTTAGGTATGGGGGGAGTAGTATATTGATATTTTATTAAAAAAGTACAAGTGTAGGCATTTTTGTTGGAATTTTTTGTTTGACTTTGTTAAATTTTATCTAATTTTTGCCTATCTTTATGCATATTTATGATTGTTCCTGATAAACGATGGTTAGATGTCTCAAATTTTTCTATTGCCAAGATTTTACACTCTAAGGTGTTAAATATGACATGGTTAAGTTTAAGGGTATCTTTTTGGTGAATATTTGAGATTTTGTGACTTTTACACTTTTTGGTTAACTTCTCTAAGTATTGTAAATATTTGTCTAACATTTTTTTTATACAAATTGATTCAACTATTAATCTTAGTTCTCCATGTTTAAGAAATGAAGCGGGTTTGTGTGATTATTAATTTTAATTTGGTGCTTATTTATGAATAGTATTCGGCTATACTCCACTAGTATCGTTGCCTAGTAACTGGAGGTCTTCACCACAAGTGTTGACTTTCGCGTCAAAAAGCGACGATAACTATGAGTATGTGATCTTTTAGTGATAAAAGTTGAGTAACCGGGTTCGTTTATTTGGCCAATGTCGGAATCCGCGTCAAAACGTTTAAATGGCTAAAGACTAAGCATTCCCCCCTGAAGAAAAAAAAATCAATCAAGTGTGGGAATATTTTGAAAAAAAGTGCCAATAGTGCAAAATGTGAATGAATTGTTAACCCGCTGATCCATGAATTTTAATGTTGAGATTTTGCTTAATAGTCGAACCATTTGTTTATGAATGCTGGTTGAATATTTTATATTTTTAGATTAGTTAATCATAAATTCAAAGAGTTCTTGATCTTAAAAGCTACCTGGGGAGATATTTCTTACAAATTACCGCTAATACTTGACATACATTTTAATTGTATCTTGGCAATAGAAAATTTGAGCAATAGCTATTGTTTGAATTTGATTGCTTGATATGTTATTTTCATGCTTGAGGACAAGCATGGTTTAGGTGTGGGGGAAATTGATAGGTTGCATTTTTGCCATTAATTCTATGATTATTTTCCTCTTTTATTATACCAAATATTGTATTAATTGATAGATTCTATTTATACTTGGTATTTGGTACTAATTGTAGGAAGGTGGAGCAAAAAGAGATAAAAAATATGATTTTTAAAGAGTTTTTCAATTCAAAATGGAGTCTACGTGGATTATTGGCGGAAGATTAAAAGGAAGTCTATTTGGTTTCAAAAAGCTAAAAATTAGGAAATGATAGGATGGCCGGCCCGTGTGATTAATACTCGAAGGAAGCAGCAATTTCTTATCTTTTGATTTCCTTTGCACGGACTTGAGGGAGAAAAAGCCGGATCCCGCGTAATGAGGAGTTTAGTTTCTTTAGGAAGCTAGAAAATGGGAATGAGAAGGAGGGCCGTGACTGGTCTTGGTACTTTGCTCCTTAGTCGACTTTGGGAGGAAACAAGCAAACGAGAGGAGAAAAAGCCGGATCCCGCGTGATAAAGATTGGAGCTAGCAACAAATTCGGATTTTCTTTCGAATTTTTATATTCGATTCTTTATCTCTTACATTAGGGACAATGTAAAA
This sequence comes from Coffea arabica, assembly GCF_036785885.1. Lineage (NCBI taxonomy): Eukaryota > Viridiplantae > Streptophyta > Magnoliopsida > Gentianales > Rubiaceae > Coffea > Coffea arabica. Next base: position 45,847,740 of record NC_092324.1, on the reverse strand, counting down.
TTTAGGTGTGGGGGGAGTATTATATTAGTATTTTATTGAAAAAGTGTAAGTGTAGGCAATTTTGTTGGAATTTTTTGTTTGACTTTGTCCAATTTTGTCCAATTTTTGCCTATCTTTATGCATACTTGTGGTTGTTCTTGATAAACGATAGTTAGATGCCCCAAATTTTTCTATTGCTAAGATTTTACACTCTACGGTGTTAAGTATGATATGGTTAAATTTAAGGGTATCTTTTTGGTGAATATTTGAGATCTTGTGACTTTTTACACTTTTTGGTTAACTTTTCTATGTATTGTAAATATTTGTCTAGCATTTTTTTTTATGCAAATTGGTTCAACTATTAATCTTAGTTTTCCATATTTAAGAAATGAAGTGGGCTTATGTGATCTTTAATTTTATTTTTTTTATGTTAATTTGATTCATGTTTGGCTATACTCCGCTAGATATCGTTACCTAGTAACCGGAGGTTTTCACCACAAGTGTTGATTTTCGCGTTAAAAAGCGATTATAACTATGAGTATGTGGTCTTTTAGCGATAAAAGTTGAGTGACCGGACTTCTTCATTTGGCCAATGTCGGAGTTCGCGTCAAAACGCTTAAATGGCTAAAGCTAAGCATTCCCCCTAAAAAAAAAAAATCACTCAAGTGGGGATAATTTAGATAAAAAAGTGCTAATAGTGAAAAATGTGAATGAATTGATAGCCTGCTGATCCATGAATTTTAATTTTGAGATTTTGCTTAATAGTCGAACCATTTATTTATAGATGCTGGTTGAATATTTTATATTCGTAGATTAGTTAGTCATAAATTGAAAGAGTCCTTGATCTTGAAAGCTAATTGGAGAGATATTTCTTGCAAATTGCCACTAATACTTGACATATGTTTTAATTGTATTTTGGCAATAGAAGATTTGAGTACTACCATTGTTTGAATTTGATTATTTGGTTTGTGTTCTCATGCTTGAGGACAAACATGGTTTAGGTGTGGGGGAAATTGATGGAATGTGAAATTGTCATTTAATTTATGTTTATTTTCTCTTTTATTTTAGCCAAATATTGAATTAATTGATGGATTCTACTTATATTTGGTTAATGGTGCTAATTGTAGGAAAAATAACCAAAACATGATTAAAAGGGACAATTTCCATCTAATTTAGTGGTGGTACGTTCGGGACCTACATTCAAATCCAGAAGATTCGGGATCTCACGCGCACGAAGCAGTTTCCAAAGAATTGTGGATTCCAAGTCCGAGGCTATACTGGAATAATTATTGCCTTTTTCAATTTAGTAGTTGAGTACTATGAGGAAACTATTTTTATTAGGAAATCTGTTAGATTAGGAAAGTTCATATAGACTAGGATTCTAGACTATCAGGAAGTCTTTTTAGCTTGAATTTGACGGAAGAATAGGGGCAAGAAGGAAATCACTTCCTTCACTTTCGCGGCTACCAACAGAGAGGCGAGAATTTAGGCTTCTAGGAGGCTTGGGCCTTGGACGGACGTTTTTAGTGAGTTTGAGCAGAAACAATTGAGAAAAACAATCGGATCCCGAGTGATTAAGACTTCAGCCAGCAACAAATTCGGGAGAATCTTTTTTGACGGGAGACAAAAAGAGCACAATTGCTTTGTTCTTATGACTTTTTTTCCTTGGCTAGTTGACCGATTTGGCAAGGAACAATATTGTAAGCTTCAGATAGCTTTTTCGCATGGTTGTTCTCCATTAATGGAGGACTAACCTCCTACTTTTAGTCAAGGGGACAACTGACGAATTGATTCGGCAATTACTGTGAGATCTAAACCGCTTTTAATTGTTTCCTTCATTTATTGGTATTTATATGTTTCCTGCTTTTAATTGCTATAACTCGTGTGAATGATTGATTAGTGCGCAATAATTAATTCTTCATATAGGCTATTTTGCTAGTTAGGGGTAATTGAATCCGTAATTGTTCGTTATCCCTATCTCAGTAGCAACTGACGTAATTGGGTTTATGTCAGGGGAACATACGATCTAGTTTAAACAAACCCTCGTATCGTGTTTGTTAGTTAGGATTGGGCCTTTCTAATTATTAATGCAAACCAGAAATTAAATCCTACGGTCGTACCTAGGGTTGTTTTTGGGTTAGAGAAATAGTTAACGGTCATACCTTGGCTATCGATAAATTAAGGAAGGGTTGGTTGTTTATCGCGTGCATGACAACTATAACTAATCTATTATAAATGTTGGAATTATATTTGAATCGATGATCAAATGCATGAACCATTTCTGAAGTGTATCCTTGGCTAGAGTTTCCCCATTTATTTCTGTCAATTAATTATTTTCTGCCTTTGATTTATTTAGTTCGTTAGCATTTAATCCAAAAACCCCCCATACTTTGAACTCTAGAAGAAACGAATTATCCCCAATCCCTGTGGATTCGACCCTACTCACCGCTATATACAAAATCTATATTTTTCTCGAGTAGGTATTTATTATTGTACAGGTTCGGCACCTGTCATATATATTACAAATAGTATAGAAGAAACCTCGAGTTGTATTCGGGAGACTTAGATGAGAAGAGAAATTACAACTAGAAATTAAGAGAGGCAGGGTACGCAGACCCTATTTAAAATAAATACAACCATTCAATCATAAATCCACAATCAAATTGGGTTTTATATCCGCAACCATCCACCATGCATTCTTGCAATTTAAACAACTTTAAAGAAAGCATGTAAATATAGTAATCATTCATTCATGGATTGTTTGGATCTAATTTGTCAAGCTCCCAAACAAATTTGGGGACTAAATACATGCTAGAAATTTTTGGTGAAAAATACTCTTATTAGGTAATTATTATTCCTAACTAAATTAGGAAAATAACTGGGGAAATAATTCCAATTAATCAAATTAATTTTGAATTAATTCCCAACCTAATAAAACATGAAATATTAAATTCCATAACACATTTTAACAATTAAAATTGTAATCAAATTCAAAAATTTCCAAAAGTTCAAAACTTCGAATTTTCAAAAACATTAGTTTCCTAAACTACTCTTGCATTTGTTTTCTAGCAACACCGCCAACCACCACAAAGCACCACCTCTCCAGCCACCACCACTGGGTTCTTCACTTACCACCAGTGGCAACGACTCCTAGCAGTAGCTCCCAGGTGGTCGCAGGCAGCAATGGTTCTCAGCTACTGCAGCAACCTGCTGCAATTTTTCTTGCATAGGTTGCAGCTGCAATTTGCTGCACTTTTGATGCATTCTCACACCTTAAAAACTCTTGATTTGCTTACCCAGCAACCACCAAGAGCTATAGCAACCTCCCACCACTGCCAAGGAAGCCTCCCATGGCTTCACATAGCAGCGGCAGCCGGCGGCAGCCCTTGGAAGATCGCTGGCAGCAATGTTTTGCTATAACAGCTGAGATGTTGCAGCAGCAAAACTGCTGCACTTTGGCTGCAATTTTTTTTTTTTCATAAAAACTAAGAGATCATCAACAGAGATTCAGGTTTGATTCCATCTCAAAAGAAAGCGAAAACTTGATAATCACGTTGGACAGCTTGAGCCGCAAGTACTCGGCAAAGTGATGATTAATCTGACAAGTTCTTATTCAATAATTAACCGCTTATTCAATAATTAACCGATAAAACCTGCAACTATTCCAGGTTTTTAAAGGTTACTAAGAAGCTGTAAAACTCCATAAAATCAAACCCATAATGATGCTACAATTAGATTATAGCATGCCAAGTTATTCAAGAATTTTTCGGCTAATGCATCAAAGAATTAACAGCAGATTATTGTGCAATCTTTACCCATCAAAACCTTAAAATTTTTCCAGGTTTTATAGGTTAATAAAAGACACAAAGCTTACCAAAAATTTGAACCAGAATATCACATATTCTTAAATCCAACAATCAAGATCAATCCATGAACAAAAAACACATAAAGTCATACGAAAAATACTAGGGATGGTTTTGATACCACTGTTAGGTTTTTGGGACAGAAAGGCAACGGAAATTAAAAAATTTCCCCAAAAATTCACTCAAGGATCACCCTAGATTTTGCGTATGGTTCAACAAGAGAGGGAAAAATGGATTACCTTAATTCGTGTGACGTTCCTCTACCGAATTGGAGAAGATGAATAGCCCCTTGAGCAGTCTAGATGTCCTGTCTCTACCGAAATCCACGTGAGAGTGATATCTGAATCGTCTCTACGATATATGTGTGAAAGTGATGAAAGTTGCCAGCCGTTCTTTTCACTTTTCCTTGTCTATTTTTCTCTATGTATGTCTTACACATCTTTTTTCTTTTTTACTCTCTATGTGTGACAAAACCCTATTTTTCCCCTTAAGAGAGTCATAGGTTTTTCATCATTCTAATAGAGAGAGGATTCGTAGAGAAGAAAAAGGAAGAGATAGGTTTTTTATCCAATAACAAACTCTATCACTCAACTATCTGATAGATAGGAGATAACTATTTTCTCCTATTTGCTCAAATAGGCCTGGAATTTATTTTTCTTATAAATTAAATCTTGAAAGTATCTTATATTTTATTTCCAAGTCTTCACTCAGACACATAATTTTAATCCAGAACCAAAACTCTAATGTGTGTGATCCAATAGGCTCCAAATACATTGGCAATAATTATGAGTTATAATTCCCAAAAAGAATTAGATAAAATAAACAACTTTAATTTATCATTAATTACAATAATTAATTAATTCATAATTATAAATCATAAGCGGTGTCTAGCAACACATCATGACTACCCAAGTACCCGAAATTAGTCAAGGAAATTTTGACCTAACCTTTCCATGAGAAGTTACCAGGTAATTATTATCCTTTCACCACCAATATCCAATTAGTCAAGGAATAAGGAATAAGTCCTAATTCCTTAATGATTAATTAAATTTACAAGTTTTCAGAATTAACCCTAGATTAGGTTAACTTGAAAATATTCTTCAATTAACCTAATGTGGTCGACTTTTTAGGGTTAATTTCCTACTAGTGGCCATTCAGATATCAACTCCTACTATCGGAGTGGTGAATCTTATCTTAATCACTCATTACTTTTCCGTGCTTCACACTACACCCAATCTCTGTTCTCTAAGTCACTCTCAATGAGTAACAAGCAATAGAGTCAAAATGTAGTGATTCACACTCAAGATACTATAGTGATCTCAAGTCGTAGGATCATTTACATAACTTACCACAAGAGATACAACCATTGGCACTAGATAGATATCCTAATGGGATCTCTAAGTGGATCATTCCAATGTATTTGTACGTTACAAATCATCTACACATTAACCTAGGTATCTATATACCACGGCCGATGAGAACAACTGATAGGTGCCGATCCTGTGCAATAATAAATACCTGCTCAAACAAAATATAATTTCTATAGATAGTGATAAATAGGGTCGAATCCACAGGGACTGGGGATAATTTATTTCTTTTAGAGTCCGAAGTATGGGGGATTTTTGGAGAATATAAAATAACTAATTAACTAACTAATAAAACAACTAATAGAAATGAATAGAAATTAATCAATAACCAATATGACTCTAGCCAAAGGTACAACTTTTCAGACACGGTCCATGCAACTGATCATCGACGCAAAGATAATTCAATTACTTATTAATAGATTGGTTATAGTTGCCATACACGCGATGAACAACCAGTCTTTCCTTAATTTCTCGATAGTTAAGGTACGACCGTTAACTATTTCTCTAACCAAAAAATAACCCTAGGTACGACCATAGGATTTAATTACTCGATTGCATTAATAATTAGAAAAACCCAATCCTAACCAACAAACACGCTACGAGGGTTTGTTTAAGTTAGATCATACGTTTCCCTAACATGAAACCAATCACGCTAGTCGCCACTGATATTAATCAATTGAATAATTACGGATTCAATCAATTAATTTGACAGTAGATTATTAGGTTAACTCGAATATCGGGCCCTTGACATTCAAATAACATAACAAGCATAGGCAATTAAATCAGGAAACATACAAATACCAATAAATAAAAGAAATAAGTAAAATAATTAGATCTCACAGATGTTCGAAACCGAGTCCTCAAATTGACCTTCGACTAGAAAAACTTAACCACGCCTCATGAGAAAATCTCCAAGTAATTTAACTGAGGTCCAGGCCATCAAAGGAACCAAGAAAGAATAAAACTAAACTATGCTAAAAGTTAAGCTAGAACTATTGATCCGAAAACCTTCTGCACGTTTGCTTTTTTTAAAGCCAAAGGAAAATGACTCATGCTATCTAGTGGTCCCCACGGATTAGGAGTCAAAGAGCAAAAGAATTGGAGCTCTGCCGAATTCCCCTTTTTCAAGCCTTTACGTTTCTCACTTAAAGACCAAAGGAAAGTGACTAGTGCTCCCATGGTCCCCGCACAAATTGAGAGTCAAAGTACAAGAAGAAAGCCCCTCCAATTTCACTTTTCTCGTTTCCTCTTCATAAGAGGACTCTTAGTCGGCGCCGCTTCATCAGCACAAGGAAAAGGGAGATCCGTTTCTTTTTAGCAATGTGGGCCAGGTTTGTATATCCACTGGAGGCTCTAGCGTGTGGAGGATTTTTCTCAATAAAATCTTCTTTTTAGCATTTCTTGCTCCAATCCTGAAATTAAGTCCAAATACCAAATATAAGTAAATATTACTAATTAAAACAATATTTGGCAAGGACAAAGGGGAAATTAATAATAAAATTACTAACAATTAACACCCTATCAACAACCACTACTTACATTAAATAGAGACTAATTGTGTACTTGTCTTTTCGTACAAATGATGTCCTATCTCATTAGTACTATGACTAGGAAAGTTTAAAAATATTACTATAAATGTGATTGATATCTCATAGTCATCAACACTTATGACCACCATCACATTAGTAAGTATTCTAAGGATTTTATCAGTTATATCTAGCATATAACAGATAAAGAAGAAGTTATTAAAATACAAAACATAATAAGGAATGTATTAAGCAAAATCATTGTTTTAGGGCATACATTCCAACACAACCATTGATTCCATCTCCGGTACTTCTCTGCAAATTGTCAACATGCAATTAGGCCGCCAGTCAGTACTTTCCATTTTTATTTTCTCATTAATCTGCTGAAAACCAATTTGTACATATGATTTTGCTGATTTTCTTTTGATCTTTCCTGAACGATCAGATTAATGATGTATGAAAGCAAGAGATATGCAAGGATTGGAGTAATGCCTCGATATGGTGATGCTGATTCGGTCAGGTGGTTCGAGGTTGAAATGTGCAGTTTATTCCATGCTAACAATTGTTTTGAGGACGGAGACGAGGTAACAAATTTGTGGTAAACCTGTCGATTTGAAACTAATTCCTTGATGCATTTTATATCGAACATTAAATGTTATCAATTATACCGGGACCTGAATACGGCAGGGACAAGTTTGAGTGGTTTTCTTGAGGTTTTAAGCCCTAAAATATGGTTGAAGATACTGATAACACTTCACAAGACGGCTTACCATTTACTCGTGTCCATGCTTGGATATTGGAACCTAAGTGGGAATGACTACGTACTCCAGGGATTTCCCAATAACTAATGAAAGTTTTGTTGGTGTCAAGAATAGATATGGCTACACGCAAGTTCTTGCTTCTTTAATCACATACTTGGGTATGAAATTTGGTGCGTGTAGCATTGGTAAAAGACAAAGATATTTGGTTTCATGCATGCTGATCTAGTGTAAATAAACATGCACAAAGAGAGATATCGATCAGAAGCCCCAACTCATGATATAGGGTTTAGACGCTTCATCAAAGAAATCTATGTCATAATATAAATAGTCCAGCCAATCCAAAGCAATAAAAAAAAAGGAGCACTAAACTCGAATTTTGGAGTCGTTAGAGGTTAGGTATGATATCAACCAATAAGTTAGCGATTAAGAACAAAAGAGTGGAAAGCAAATCTGGCAATGAAAAACTCAGGGGCCGCTTGGTTTGAGGGATTTGGCATGTGGAATGACAATAATTCCAATATTTAGTGCTTGGTACACTGTAATGGCAATTGAAATATTGGAATCATGCCCAATTCATGATTCCTGACTAAATTGGGAGGAATCGCTCAAAACCCTCAACTCATTTCCAACAGTGAATAATTTCGGAGACCACCTGGACTGCAACCTCCTCCTTTTCCTCCTCCGCCCACCACGTCTTCCCTCTTCCCCCTCCACAACCCACCACAAGCCTCACTCCTCCACTCCCTCCGGTGACCCCTACTGGGATGCCATCCATCGCGCCTGCTCCGCTTCCCCTTCCTCCACCCTCTCCCTCTCCGACCTTCGCTTCCTTCACTGCCTCGGCTCCGGCGACATCAGGTCCGTCTAGCTTGCCGAGATCAAAGCTCCCGAGCCCCCTCCTCCTTCTCCTCCGCTAAATTCCTCTTTCACTATCAAATCGTCCCTCTCAGCAGGCAACCCAACTTCCCTCTTCTCCTTGTGAAAAGCAAAACTGATGTTTAATGGCAAGAAGAGTGGTGGCCATAGGTGGATTGCAGTTGTGCTTGCAAACAGATTTCAAAGGATTGGGATGGAATTCACCATTTCATTTTGGGATTTGTTTTTGAATTGTTTAATTAAAGTTCCATTTGCCAATTTCAGAACAACGAAAAATAAAATGACACCATGTGCCAAATCTTCTATTTCAGACATGGATTTTTGATTGATAATTGCAAAACGAAGCACAAAAGAAGAAGTTTTGATTGGTGCTGGTCTGGTAAAGTTAGCGGTGGGAAGGCATTGAGCCAAGAAGACAAAAAGTCCAAAGGAGGAAAAAAAGAAGCAAAAATAAATTTTAATACCCATCCCACACCAAGCATTGCCTGTGGGAATGATAGCACCAATTCAAATCCATACTGATTTTCTATCCATTATTCCATTTCCCTTTCCAATTCCAAAGCATGAACCAAGCGCCCACTTATAGTTATAATTGATATCAATCTATAAGGCAGAAACGGATTTAGAGTGGGGCAAAGTGGTGCAATTGCCCCCACTGAATCCACCAAAATCTTTAGTTTATATATATCCATAAACATACTACTATTTTGCCCTCACATTTATAAAATATTGTTCAATTGTCTCCGCTGCTCCAATCAAAATCTTTAATTTGTATGTGTAAGTTAAGAATTATGCCATCACATTCAGAGAATATTACCCATCATTCATCAACAAGATATTTATTTGACATATTCTAAATCAACAACTTATAAATAAATGACTATACATTTCACTTCTCACACTTGATTAAAACCACCAACGAACATTCAATTGTATCTTTAAACATTTTCTTCTTTGTTCTCAACATGCTTTAAACATTCAAAACCGTTTGAAAATTTTTGCTAAATTTTGAACTACGATTGAAAATCACGAAAATTGCTTTTATTTGACAAGTTGTCAGCCTGTGCAATAATAAAAACTTGCTCAATTAAAGTTAATTTTTGTAAATAGTGGTAAGTAGGGTTGAATCCACAGGGATTGGGTGTAACTGTTTCTTTTCAAATTCACAGTAACCAGAGGGGGGTTTTTGTGTAGAAGATGACAAACAAAGAAATTCAAATAAAATCTAAGAAACTACTAAAAATTAAATAACAAGTTACTAAAATCAAATGAGTGATAATTAAGGATCTAGCCAAGAAATAATTTCAGCAATGGTTCACCTAATTGATCATCGATGCAAAGCCAATTTCAATTATTTACCAATAAATAGGTTATAACTGCCAAACAAACGATGACAGTCAACCCCTCCTTACTGTGTCGGTGATTAAGGTACGCCCGTTAACTACTACTCTAATTGAGAAATAATCTTAAGTACGCCCGTAAGATTTAATTCCCCAATTGCCTTACGTATTAGAGGGGCGCTATTCTAATCAAATAACGCACTACTAGGGTTATTTTAGATTAGCCCGCATATTCTCCCTAACACAAACCCAACATGCCAGTTGTCTGTATTTCAGGGCAATTAAACAATTACGGATTTAACGCCCTAATTGACAATATATTACCAAATTAACTAATTATTCGGATCCAAGACAATCAATTAATTGGACAACCATAAGCACTGTAATCAAGGAATATGCGGATACCAATAAATAAAAAGAAAAGATAAAATTAAATCGATCTCACAATTTTTAGGCGAATCAAAACCTCCGTTGTTCCTTGACTAGAATGAAGAAATTAGTTCATATTTGATACGAAACACCCATACAAAATCGAAGCATCAGTTGCGGCCATAGTCTAGAAATTTGGGAAACTTTAATTCGATTGAAGGAAAAAAAAAAGTAAAGTTACAGAGGATGATTTAGTCTTCCCATAGCTCCTGACACACGTAGGAGGCAACCATAAAAGACCAAAGGGAAAAGTCAAAAGGAAAGCTAAACTAAAGGTCCTAATTACGAAGAAGGAAAAGCTATTCAGGAAAAGTCAAAACTAAAAACCTCCGAGTAGTGCTAGTTCTTTGCTATTTCCATTTCCTATCTAAGTAGCCTACTGCTACTGTGCGGCGGCCCCCCATGAAGCCAAAGACTCCAGCCTTTTCTTCTTTTTCAATGTTGTCTTCCACAAATTACCAAAAAGGGGTCTAATCTTGATATTCCAAAAATGCCCCTGGGTGTCTGCTATTTGAACTCTTTCCTGATGATTAACAAATTGGCACTTGTTATGATATTTTCGTTCTACTTCCTGAAATAAATGTAAATTGTCAAAAGTGAGTAGAATCTAACAATTAATTCATGTCGGGTCAGGTAATAGGGGAAATTAATAATAAAATAAATGATAAAATTGCAACCTATCAATTCCTCCCACACCTAAACCATACTCGTCCTCAAGCATAAGAACAGCAAACAAACACCAATATTGGACAATGGCTATTGCTCCATCTACCATATTGCCAAGATACCAAGAAAAATATAGACCAAGCATCAGTGATCAATATCCAAGAAACATCACCCCGGTTAGCTTCTAAACCACAAACTCCTTCAATTCGAGGTTAACTAATGTAAAAAAAAGGAATGGCACACAACATTTATCAGCAAATGGTACAAATATTAACCAAAATCTCAACATTAATTCCATAAATCGGCAAGCTGACTTCTATCACACACTAACACAACCTTCACTTTCTTTTTTCACGTTTTTGCATTTTTCTCTTCGATTTTTTTGTTTTTTTTTCAATAGTAACACAAGACTTAGTCTCTAGCCATTAAAGTCTTTTGACGCGAATTTCAATATTTGCCAGATGAAGGAGCCCTGTTACTCAGTTCCTATCGCTATACGACCACGTATTCATAGAAATTACTACCTTTTGACGATAGAATCGACACTTTTGGTGAAAACCCCCAGTTACTCAGTAGTAATGACTAGCGGAATACAATCAACTTTATTTCACAGCCAAGAAACACAATAATTCAAAATAACATAGCAAAAGAAAACAAAAATAGCAGCCGCTAGCCTCATTTCTTCAAATATGGAGAACTAAAGTTAATACTGGACCAATTCATATGAAAATGCCAACAATCATTCCCTATGCCTAGAAAAGTTAACAAAGAAATCAAAAGAGTCAAGCAATCACCGATATTCACCAAAGAGACGTTCTGGACTCAACCACATTAACTAGATACACTTTTATTATTAAAACATGGCAATAGTAGAATTAGAGTAAAAAACCTAACATCAAACCCTGGTATTCACATGAGAGGTAAGCACCAAAAAGAAAGAAAGAAAATGAACGAAAGATAGACAAATAACAAACTAGAAATAAAGAAAAAACACCTAAAAACTAAAAACTACTAAAAACTAGAACCACAACTGATCTAATCCCCCCCACACCTAAATTCGACATTGTCCTCAATGGAGGTAATAAAACAAGTAAAGCGAAGAGGACAACGAAACTTCCCTCGCGAGTAGCTAAGGGGTAGGCGGGAACGGTGGAGGGAAACCGATGTGATGGAAGTACGCGGCCAAGTTCTAAGACATCTCAACTCAATTCAACTAGCAAATGTAAAACTCTGTCCACCCAAAATCTCAACAAAGTCTCCAATTGGGCAGTGAATATCTCAACTCAAAATCGGCAATTCCAGCAATAGTAGTTTAGAAATTTGACAATAACCACACAATTACAAGTTCTCCCTTTTCAAACAAGCAGCCAACCAATTAGAAATAACAAATGTTAGTCAAAATACCCCAACCAGTACCACTGGTGCACCCCACAGTAATGAAATGAGTCAATCGGCCACAGAATCCAAATCACTTGTAAACCTAACAGCATCAAACAATACCAAAAAGAAATTGGGAGATGATTGTCAAATACCTTCACTATAGAAAATGGCCAAATAAAAGCGCTAGTAGAGAGTGACGGCGGTGGTGATGAGAAGAGACAATGGGTAGTGGTGGCGCGCGAGGGGTAAAGAGCGAGACACTGGAAAGGGGCGGCGTCGTTCGTCGGCGGCGCGAGCGGCGGAGGCCGGATGGGTTCGTGGGAGAAAGGGGGCACCGTACGAGCAGCAGCGGTCGACAGCGTGGTGGTGGTGAGAAGGAACAGCGCGAGCTATGGTGGAGAGAAGCGCGCGGCCGTGGACTAGTGGCAGAGATCGTTCGAGCGAGCGACGCGCGTGCGGGTAGCACGCTGTGGATGGCTCCTGCAGCTGCTGGGGCTGTTGGCAGCGGCGGCCGCGGCGAGAGAGAGAGAGAGACGCGCAAGAGAGATGCGGTGGTTGCCCGAGTGAGAGGAACTGCGGCGAGGTGGTGGCCAGGAGGCGGCGCGCGCTCGTAACTCCATGAGCTGCTGAAGCCTGGCTGGTGTCGCGCGTGCGTGGGGTGAGAACGAGGTAGTGGTGGGCTGCCGTGCCGTGGCGAGCCCAAGAGGTTAGCGACCGTGAGCGAGGTGCGAAGTGGAGATGGCGGCGGGCGTGAGGCTTTCCCGTGAACATGACGCGGGCACGTCATGAAGGCACGAAGTGAAGAGCTTCCTAGGTGACTTGACGCGGACGCGTCATGAGAGCCAGAGCCCTTCTGACGATAAGCTCTCCGGATGACTTAACACGGGCACGTCAAGGGGATCGAAACCCTTTTTACTAAGCATCAGGAAGTCGCAATGTGCCACGCGCCCAGTCGACGCGGGCGCCTCATGTCAGATAGATACCTACGAATCATCAAAAATGAAAATTGAAATCAGAAATCAGTCAAACTCAAGGAAAATATATTTAAACTAACAAACAAAAATGAATAAATAACTAAAAGAAATTGGGTTGCCTCCCAATGAGCGCCTTTCTTTAACGTCTTTGGCTAGACATTGTCATGTTTGTTCATGGAGGTAAAATCTTGTGTCTCGTTTTAATGATTCGTCTTCTATATAGTCCTGATAACCCTCGTAAACAGAGTAATACTTGAACACACGAGCTACGGTCTTTCATGGACTAGTAAATGACGTCAAACAAGTCAACGATAATTTGAATTCTCCATTCACTCCTCCCTCACATGCATTTATTGGTCCAAGATATCTTGTCATCGCCACTCTTAATTTATTTCTATCATGAAATTCAAGATTTTCTGGTATAATAAAGTCAATTTCATTAACAAGAATTGAAGAATAAGAGTCAGGAGAATATTGATTAAGGAATGAAGGAGATGTCACCGCATTTGAAGGTTGTTCACTGGATTCATTCACTTGGACGAGTTGATATTGGGGGCTCATTTTTTGCACATCAACTTCCTTTTGAACTGCATCTTTAGATTCGTTTCCTTGAAACTCTTGCAGTTTCATGTCATTTGGCCGGATAATTGCACTCTCATCTTCCTCAATGTTGATGTTGGTCTGTGAGGGCAATTTTTCACAAATATGAGAAGCCAATTGCGTTATCCTGGATGTCAATAGATGCACTTGATCTGCCATCTTGGATGTCAATAGTTGCACTTGATCCACCATGTTACGAATACTCGTTTGTGTCTCCTGATGAAATCGATATGTATTAGCAACTAGTAATTCAATCATTTCTTCAAGAGACATACCTGACATGGATGATGGTTGTTGAGATTCTTGCTGTTAAAAATCCATTGGCCCGTTCGCATAATTAAAATTGAAATTATCCCACCATACTTGATCATATTTATTTGAGTAAGGGTCATACCATGTTTTAAATCGAGGTAAAAAATCTCCAAAAGTATCAATTGGAGCACTTAGATTATCTTGAAATGTAGGGCATGTGTCGGTTGAATAACTTGAGGCAAAATAAGTTCCGCAATTTGCAACAACCCATTGATCATTAGGAAAAACAAGAGTCTTATAACCCCATTCAGGAATAAAGTCCAGTCTATCATCAAAATACGGAATATTAGCAGTCATAAACTATATAAAAAAATAAGAGAAAAATAAATAAAAAATGAAAACACGATGAACTCAAAAAGAAACAAATTAATCTGGCACCAGTCCCCGGTAACGGCGCCAAAAATTGACAAGTTGTCAACCTGTGCAATAATAAAAACCTGCTCAACTAAAGTTAATTTTTGTAAATAGTGGTAAGTAGGGTCGAATCCACAGGGATTGGGTATAACTGTTTCTTTTCAAATTCACAGTAACCAGGGGGTGTTTTTGTGCAGAAGATGACAAACAAAGAAATTCAAATAAAATCTAAGAAGTTACTAAAAATTAAATAACGAGTTACTTAAATCAAATGAGTGATAATTAAGGATCTAACCAAGAAATAACTTCAGCAATGGTTCACCTAATTGATCATCGATGTAAAGCCAATTTCAATTATTTACCAATAAATAGGTTAAAACTGCCAAACAAACGATGACAGTCAACCCCTCCTTACTGTATCGGTGATTAAGGTACGCCCGTTAACCACTATTCTAATTGAGAAATAATCTTAGATACGCCCGTAAGATTTAATTCTCCAATTGCCTTATGTATTAGAAGGGCTCTATTCTAACCAAATAACGCATTACCAGGGTTATTTTAGATTAACTCGCGTATTCCCCTGACACAAATTCAACATGCCAGTTGTCACTATTTCAGGGCAATTAAACAATTACGGATTTAACGCCCTAATTGACAATAGATTACCAAATTAACTAATCATCCAGATCCAAGACAATCAATTAATTGGACAACCATAAGCACTGTAATCAAGGAATATGCGGATACCAATGAATAAAAAGAAAAGATAAAATTAAATCGATCTCACAATTTTTAAGCGAACCAAAGCCTCCGTTGTTCCTTGACTAGAGTGAAGAAATTAGTTCATATTTGATGCGAAACACCCATACAAAATCGAAGCATCAGTCGCGGCCATAGTCTAGAAATTTGGGAAACTTCAATTCGATCGAAGGAATAAAGAAAAGTAAAGTTACAGAGGATGATTTAGTCTTCCCATGGCTCCTGACACACGTAGGAGGCAACCACAAAAGGCCAAAGGGAAAAGTCAAAAGGAAAGCTAAACTAAAGGTTCTAATTACGAAGAAGGAAAAGTTACTCAAGAAAAGTCAAAAACTAAAAACCTCCAAGTAGTGCTAGTTCTCTGCTATTTCTATTTCCAATCTAAGTAGCCTACTGCTACTGTGCGACGGGCCCCCATGAAGTCGAAGACTCCAGCCTTTTCTTCTTTTTCAATGTTGTCTTTCGCAAATTACCAAAAAAGGGTCCAATTTTGATATTCCAAAAATTCCCCTGGGTGTCTGCTACTTGAACTCTTTCCTGATGACTGCCAAATTGGCACTTATTATGATATTTTCTTTCTACTCCCTAAAATAAATGTAAATTGTCAAAAGTGAATAAAATCTAACAATTAATCCACGTCGGGCCAGGTAATATGGAAAATTAATAATAAAATAAATGATAAAATTGCAACCTATCATTACTTCATTTCACTTTTGCAAAAAAAAAAAAACATAGTGATTGTGTACATAATTTTTTAGGTATATCGTTTATATTATATGTTTTTTTTTTTTTTTTTTTTTAAATTGTAGTCTTTTATTGATGAGAATAATTGTTACACACAGAGAAACATCATTTTGAAGTACATGATCGAACTATAAAGACAGCAAATGAACCAGAGATGTTTGGTGCTTTGTTGAAAAGCAAAGTAGCTCCAATTCTCCTTAATCCTCAGCCCTTCATAAGCTTAATTTTCCGAATTGAAGGCATCCCTAATCTGTCGAGGCGAATTGCTCCACGAGCCATAGTTGGGAACATATGGAAGGAGTCGTATAACTTGAGTTGATGCTCTGGATGAGAGACGCCCACATTGGACAATGCATCAGCGACTGTGTTAGCTTCCCTATAACAATGTGAAAAACGATCAGGATCTTCCACGAACTGCCAAATCTGCCTAATCTCTCGTCGAATCTTCCAAGGGCAGTGTATACGTTTCTGAAGAATTCCAATTAATACCAAAGAATCCGATTGAATATAGAGATTTTCAAAACCCCTATGTATGGATGTTTGAATGCCAATAAGAAGAGCCCGGGCCTCTGCACTTAGACATGTAGTTTCTCCAAGATATGCCGAAAAACCAATCAAAGGAATACCATGTGAATCCCGAAGAACCCCACCTCCTCCACCCAAACCTGGATTACCCTTAGAACAGCCATCTGTATTTAGTGTAAAACGACCAGTTTCCTTTGGTTCCCAATAAACAAGTTTGTACGTGAGATAAATGTGAGATGAATATGGCCAATCGTACAAATGATAGAATGAATGAGCCTTGAAAACCTGTTTGAAATAAATTTCCACAATGGTCTGAATTTCCAAGGAAATGGCAAGACAAATGGCGCGCGATCTCATGTGGACATCCTCAAAGATATATATCTCAATGCTTGTCTGGTTACATTTACGCATTACAGTTACCTCTACTGAATTACACTTCTGGCTCTGTCACTGTTATAAAATCATGCATGGCCATTAACGAAACAAAATATTATCTCTTCCCATACATGACTTGGCTAGCCTGAATGATACAATTATTGAGGCAAATAATAAGAGAAGCAAATGACAAGTGTTTATTTCTTTGTAAAACTTACATTTCTCATAACATGAAATTACTCTATTTATAGAGTTTAAACCAACTCCACTAACTATCCCACTAACTCCACTAACTATCCCATTGACTCCACTAACTCCACTAGCAACTCCACTAGCCACTCCACTAATTCCACTAGTTATTCCACTAACTCCACTAATTCCACTAACTCCATAAATAAATATGATTAATTAACAACGGTAAATATTTCTAACAATCCCTCCCTTAAACTGAAAGTTTCTCAAACATTCAGTTTAATAAGACTTATCAGCTGTGCAGACTCCAAGTAGCTTCCTTAATTTCTGAAACGTGGATAACTTCAATGGCTTGGTCATTGTGTCAGCAATCTGATCTTCACTTTTGCAGTAGAGAAAATCAATTATTGCATCCCTTGTGAGCTCCCATAGAAAGTGAAACCTCACGTCTATGTGCTTGGTTCTTCCATGTAAAACTGAATTTTTAGAGAGATTGATGGCAGAACTATTGTTACAATAAATTGTAGTAGCTCCTTCTTACTGAAAATGCAACTCTTCAAGAATATTCCTTAGCCAAATTGCTTGACAGGCACAGGTAGTTGCAGTTACGTACTCTGCTTCAGTTGTTGATAACGTAACAATTGGTTGATTTTTTGAACACCATGAAATAGCTGCTGAACCCATTATGAATACATATCCAGACGTACTCTTTCTATCATCAGAATCGCCTGCATAGTCACTGTCAGTAAAACCAAACAAATCTGATTTTTCTCCATTCTTGTAAAATAATCCATACTCAATGGTTCCCTGCAAGTATTGAAGAATCCTCTTGGCAGCTAGAAGATGTGTCTCCCTTGAATTTTTCATGTATCTACTAATAAGACTTACAGCATGCATAATATCAGGCCTAGTTGCTGTTAAATGCATTAAACTTCCCACAATTTGCTTGTAAAGGGTGCTATCAACCCTCTTTCCTCCTGGGTCTCTGATAAGTTTTAAACCCATTTCAACTGGCGTACTAACAGAATTACAATTCGTCATTTGAAATCTGTTCAGAATTTCTTGCACATATTTTCTTTGAGAGACAAAAATTCCATCAGCAGATTTCACCACTTCAATGCCCAAAAACATAATGCATCTTTCCAAGATCAGACATATCAATTTGGCCATAATAGATTTCTTGAATTTCTCAAACATGGCACTATCATTTCTACTAAAAATAAGATCATCAACATATAAGCAAACAATCAGCAATTTACCTCCATCTCTAATCTTTATGAAAAGTGTATGCTCATATGGACATTTCTTAAATCTCTCCTTAGAAAAATAAGCATCTATACGACTATACCAAGCACGTGGGGCTTGTTTTAACCTGTATATGCTTTCTTGAGTTTCTATACCTTATGTTCACTTCCAACCTTCACATAATCAGGAGGTTGATCAATAAATACCTGTTCCTGTAAATCACCATGTAAAAATGCTAATTTCACATCCAACTGGAAGATAGACCATGAATTTTGTGCTGCCAATGCAATCACCATCCTAATTGTGTCATGCCTTGCGACTGGAGCAAAGATTTCTCCATAATCCACCCCAAACTCTTGCTTATAGCCTTTAACTACCAAACGTGCCTTGTACTTGTCAACTTCTCCATTCTCTTTTAATTTCGTCTTGTACACCCACTTGACATCTATAGATTTTTGTCCTTCTGGAAGATTGGTTAACTCCTATGTGTTATTTCGTTCAATAGCTGCAATTTCTTCATCCATTGCCTTTTGCCACTTCAAATCTTTGATAGCCTCTTCAAAAACTGTAGGATCACAATCGGAAAATAGTGCAAAATATGTAAGTAGGTCTTGAGATTGATCAATTCCAGGTACCTCATAATCAATCATCCGTGCAGGTCTTTTTCTAATACGTTGAGGCCGTCCTTCATCTTCTGCAACTGTTTGGGAATTTGATACATCATCTGGACCATTCGGTGGAATTTGTTCTGTCAACTGCTGCTTGTTGTGGAATTTGTTTTGTCAACTGCTGCCTGTTGTGGAATTTGTTCTGTCAACTGCTGCCTATTTTCTTCATCAACTCCATCAAAATCAGCGGGTATTTGTTGTTTAATAATATTGCTGCTCCATGGCCAAAAATTTTCCTCATCAAAAATTACATCTCGACTGGTGATAATTTTCTTGGTGATAGGATTATAAAGTTTATAGGCTTTTGACTGATCACTAACACCAAGAAAAATGTATTTCTCCCCCTTGTTATCTAATTTTGTCCTCTTTTGCTCTGGAACATGAGCATAGACAATGCATCCAAAAAATTTGAAGTGATCCACTGTTGGTTTTCTTCCGCTCCATGCTTCCTCAGGCGTCATATTTTTAACAGCAAATGTGGGACTTTTGTTCAACATATGAATGCTCCAGTTGACAGTTTCAGGCCAAAAATTTTTTGGAACACCACTTTTTGTCAAAATGCTCCTCACCATGTTCAATATTGTACGATTCTTTCTCTCTGAAACACCATTCTGCTGTGGCATATAAGCTGCTGTAAGCTGCTTCTGAATTCCATACTTCTCACAAAAATTTATAAATTCTTGTGAATTATACTCTCCACCACAATCACTGCGAAAAAATTTTATGGATTTGCCTGCTTCCTTTTCGATAAGAGTCATGAAATTTTTGAACGTTGAAAATGCTTCAGATTTTTTCTGCAAAAAATAGACCCAAGTTTTCTGACTATAATCATCAGTAAACGTCATAAAATAGCGTTTTCCACCATCAGATGACGGATTTATAGGTCCGCATAAATCAGAGTGAACCAGCTCCAAGACGTTTTTTGTTCTCCACTATTTTCCTTTTGGGAAGCTATTCCGATGTTGTTTGCCAATAACACACTCTTCACAAACTTCTGAAAGAGTTGTGATTTGAGGTAAACCAGCTACTATATTTTTCTATTGCAAAGTTTTCAATCCACCAAAATTCAAATGTCCATAACGAAAATGCCATAACCATGCCACATCTTTCGATTTTGCCGAGAGGCATGAATGAGTCAAGTTTTGCAAATAGAATGGGAACATACGATTTGCCGTCATCTTAACTTGAGCAATTAAGCCCAACTTTGCATCTCGAATCTGATATACACCATCTTTGATAAAAATCTCGTACCCTTTTTCAAGCAACTAACCCATGCTAAGCAAATTTGTCTTTAAGTCTGGAACAAAAAAAACATCAGTAATAGTGTAGGTAGAAGAATTTCCTTTGGTTTGGATAATTACCCTTCCTTTTCCCATAACAGAAATTGTAGAGTTATCACCAAACTTGACAGTACTACGGAATGACTCGTCCAACTCAGAGAATGTCTTCTTATCTCCACACATGTGATTGCTGCAACCGGTGTCTAAATACCACATGTTTTGTTGAGTTTCTTTACTCATGTGACACACCATCAAAAGAGACACTTCTTCTTCTTTTTCTGCAAAATTAGTCCTTTCTCCATTTTGTCTATTCAAATTAGTTCGAAATTCGGACTGATAATGGCCATACCTATGACATTTGTAGCATTCAACATTGGACTTGTCTGTTGACTTTGGCCTTTGAGTTGTTGATGGATAGCCTCCTCGTCCTCTTCTTCTTCCTTGAAATTGATTTTCTTGCTGCTGGTATTGTTGTTGTTGGTTGCCACGATCATTATTTCCTCTACCTCTGCCTTCTCTCCATGTTGAGTGACTTTCTGCTGAAGCCTTCAGTGCTTGCACCTCTTTCTCTTGCTGGTTAATTTTTTGCTCATGAACTGACAAAGAACTCTGCAACTCATCAATTGAAATTGCATCAATATCTTTCGATTCCTCTATACAGCATACAACAAAATTAAATTTTGTTGTCATCGATCGAAGAATCTTCTCGACAATAGTGACGTCCTCCAAATTTTCTCCATGGATCCTCATCTTGTTAGCGATTGCCATCGTTCTTGTGAAATAATTAGTGACCGATTCGCTTGACTTCATACGTAAAGTCTCAAATTCGGTCCAAAGAGCTTGAAGCTGCACCTGCTTCGCCTTTGCATTTCCTTGATACTTTTTCTTCATGGAGTCCCAATTTTGTTTGGAGGTATCTTTGCTAAGAATTGTCTCCAAAATGGCTCGATCAATAGCTTGAAATGGATAATTTTTGGCTTTAAGATCTTTCAGTTTCAATGCTTCCAACTCCATTTTCTGCACCTCTGACAATATTTCTCCGGTTGTTGGCTCTGCTACTCCAGATTCGACAACCTGCCAATACTCCTTAGATCTCAAGAAATTCTCCATTAGCATACTCCAATGATCATAATGACCATCAAAGCGAGGAATTGCTGGCTGCACAAAATTGTCGGTGGCCATCGTAATTTTCCAACACAATTCTCACAACTCACTTTTGTTTTCACTCACAAGCCTAACTTTGATACCACTGATACAATTATTGAGGCAAATAATAAGAGAAGCAAATGACAAGTGTTTATTTCTTTGAAAACTTACATTTCTTATAACATGAAATTACTCTATTTATAGAGTTTAAACCAACTCCACTAACTATCCCAATGACTTCACTAACTCCACTAGTTACTCCACTGATTCCACTAGTTATTCCACTAACTCCACTAATTCCACTAACTCCATAAATAAATATGATAATTAACAACGGTAAATATTTCTAACACTGAACACTGTAATTATATTCCAAATACCTTAAGCAAATTCGCATAAGATGACGCTGATATTTTTCTTGCCTACCAGAAGTGATTAATTTTCTTAGGGAGCAAAGATACGTGGAAACAAATGTCAAGAACTAGAGAGTGTACAGGACCTGAAATGCCAAGGCAAGCAATTAAATTTATGGTTTAGAATCTACTCAAATTTTGGTATTCCTGCATAACGTTATAGTAATATTCTTTTTGCCACCTACCCATTGCCTAAATTTCTTTGCGGAGCAAAAGTATGACACATTTCAAGAATTTATGAGTGAAACTGACTTCAAATGCACATGCGAGAAGTGAAACTGGTGGTTAGAATTTACTCGAGGTTACTTGTCGAATCACCTGTGAAAGGGCGAATTTCACATAATATTGCTAAAATTAAAAATCGTCACAAAATTAGTGCTGTTTGATGGAGGGTTCTTAATTAGGGGTTGCCGCAACTCCGATATGCGGTTTCAAATAAAAATAATTTTCATTTTCATTTATTTTGGGTTGCTTCAATTTCCCTTTTTTTTTTAATTCCTTCAAACTATCGCCGCTCAATTGATTAGCGGTGAAGGTTTTTTTTTTTTTAATTTTTTTGCATTGCCGCTCATGAGTTTTTTTTTTGAGATGAGCGGCAATAAGTTTTTTTTTTTTAAATTTTTTTTGCATCGATGCAAAATCTTGTGGTATATATTTCATAGATGGAACAATTCCTATTCATGTAAGGCAATGAGTTGTTCCAAATAATTGTTCCACAATGCAATCAGAGAGGGGGAAATCTGGTGTACATATATTCAAGACGGTTGAAGACGTGGTGCTTTTTCCATTCTGATTTATGTTATATCCTATTTGCCACGTTGAATGAATTATATGAAATGAGGATCTCAGGCTATGTCTTACTTATTGCAGCCTTCATCTTATTCACTTGTGGAACCTGGAAATGATCACAAAAGCATTGCCTTCAAGGCTGGGTTTACTCCTTAGTATGCCGCTTGCGTTTTATTAAAAAAAGAAAAAAAATAAGGAGAAAAAAGGTATTGCCACTCATCTCATGAGCGGCGATGCAAAAAAAAAAATTTAATATGAAAATTTAACTTAGTCAAAAAATTCTTCATGATTAAAAAAAATAAATAAATATGAAAAGAAATCTACATTGTTAAATGCAGAATTTGTCAAAACTTGGAAATTTTTTGAAAAATCTACTGTTTTATATACCGATAAATGTTTATAGTTTGGATAAAAAGATTATTTAGAAACCCTTTTTTGAAATTAATATGTAATACTTTTCTTAAATGTGATATATGAAAGATGAAAATACAGTTATAAATGTGACACTTTTTCTGATGTGATATATAAAAGATGAAAATACAGTCATAAAGGTAACTAATAACGCATTTATATATAATAGAAAAATCTTTGCAAAAAAATATATCGTATGTATAGTGCAAATCTTTCTTGTTTATCTGTTCACTTAACTATAATTATCTAGTACATAAGCTGGTCAAATTTATGATTAACAAGATATAACATTTATTTTTTCACATCATTGTGCGGGACTGCATGACTTGCGTTTAACTTGCAAGTGTTTGATGGCACCTTGGAAGTCCTGTTCCTGAATTTGTACTTTCTTTTGTTTGGCCTCTTTGGCAAATGAAATATATATCTCAATAAAAAAATGAAGAAATATATACCACAAGATTTTGCATCGTGCAAAAAAAAAAAAAAAAAAAACTTCGCCGCTAATCAAATGAGCGGCGATGGTTTGAAGGAATTAAAAAAAAAAGGGAAACTGAAGCAACCCAAAATAAATGAAAATTAAAATTATTTTTACTTGAAACCGCACATCAGAGTTGCGGCGATCCCTAATTAAAAACCCCATTGAATAGCACCAATTTTGTGACGATTTTTAATTTTAGCAATATTATGAGAAATTCGCCGAAGTGAAAGTGATTCGACATAGATGATAGTATGCGATAGATGGTTGGTTCTTACTATTTCCAAACTTAAAGTTTTACTATTGCTATCATTTTATATCCTTTTATAAATTATTTATTCCCTATAAGTACTTAATTTGCCCAGAGTGAATATCATTTGTAGCCACAATTAACAATTTTGTTCATCATGATTCATGCAACTTTTCTTGCTTGAGTCTAATTAGTTAAAGTATACAATGATTATTCTCTTCAAAGTCTCCAAAACCCAACTTGATTTATAGGAATGTTAAGTAGGTAGCCTTCAAGTCCATCGTGCTCATTTGTTAGGCATTTATCTTTCCTCTGCTCTTTGTAAAGTTTACACTCCCTCTTGTGTAATATAAAAAAAAAAATTCTTCTCAAAAGCACCCCTCCTATTTGTATACAGTAAGTAAATTCCTAAAACCCAAATGAAGAAACCTTCATTCTATATTGAATCCTTTCAAAAGTTATCCGATAATAGTTTCATTCCAATAGAAAATAAATGAATTCAAGTTCGTTATCTATAAGGAACATTTCCCCATGATATTTTTAATATTTTTGTATGTTAATTCCATTTTTCATCCTTTTCACATTCAGATTGAATATAATCTTTCTCTTGGTGTTTAACAATTAATCACTAATTTTCTTTCCCAATTTCCTCCTATATAGCAAGAAACCAATAAAACTAAAGGAAAAAAATCCCAATTGTTAAATGATGCAAGAGAATTTAGATGTGCCAATTTATGCATGAGGGGGTCTATGAGTTATTATTAGTATTAAGTGCTAAGGTAATTTGAAGGGAAATTTCAAACTCATAAAGTTGATAACCACTAAATTTGACATAATATGCCTTCTTTGTACTCCTAGAAAAAAACAAAAAAAAAAAAAGAAAATGAAAAGGACACAATGTGTCCTCTAGAGGCTTCTTATACTTCCATTATGCTAATTCTCAACTCTCCAGAACCAAAAACAAATATATAGTACTAGAGCTAGGAATACAACTCAATATACTTGGGCAAATACTAATATCCAAGCGAATGAATAGCTTTATTTGTCATACTATCGATCAGTATTTTAGATTACCATTATAAGTAGGTGGCAGGAACAAAATCTCTAAATTCCTTTTCGTTCACTTTTAGTGTTTAATCTACCTAACATAAAGAATGTATACAATTTCATCTTCTATTTCGTGTAACACAAAAAAAAAGGAAAAAAAGAAAAAGGAACAAAAACGATGAAAGAAGGGAAGAAAAAAAATGAAAGAAACACAAAATGTTTCAGATTTCCTAGTTGAAAAGAACTCTCTTTTGTATTTATATTTAATTTAGAAATTTCTTTGTAAAACAAATTTCGAGTAGAACTCGATTTTATTTCTAAAGTAAAGCCTAAATATTTTTCTAAATCAAATTCAATTGATAAAGTACAACCACAAAGCCGTTATTACAAAAATAATATCAACACAATAAAATTAGGACGTTAGAATTACAAGTACAGCAAAATCGTTAGAATCTCTAATGAGGGTATAATTAGAAAGTAAAAATTAAATCACTAAATCACTAAATTATATTGACACATTTTAATATAGTACAGATATAGATGATCACGGCATTATGCTTTTGCCTACCAGCGACTAAATTTCTTTGAGGAATGTCAAGAACAAAATAGTGGAATGCAAATCTAGCATTGAAAAACTCTTAGATGTCACGTATGATATAAACCTGTGAGGTCATGCTTGACCATTAACGAAGCAAAATATTATCTCTTTCCCACGCATGACTTTGCTTGCCGGGCCACTGTAATTATATTCCAGATCACTTGAGCAAATTCAGCACATGATTATGCTGATATTCTTCTCGCCTACTAGGAGCGCTTAATTTTCTTAGGGAGCATAAGTATATGTGGAACAAATGTCAAAGAACTAAAGAGCGTATGGGAACAGAAATGTCAAGCCAAGCAATTAAATTTAGGTTATGGTACGACACAAGTCAAGAATTGATGAGAGAAACTGACTACAGATGAACATGGGAGCAATGAAGCTTGTGGTTAGAATTTACTCGGTTGTTACCAGTCGATTCACCTACGAAGTGATGATCATTAATGAAAAAACATTAGTTTGCAATAAAAAAAATAATTTAGAGTGACTCTTCTCCTTTTTAGTATCAAGAAAAAAAATCAAAACATTAATCTCTTTCTTCATGGAAATATTATTAATATTGAATAAAAGATAGAAAGATGGGGGGTGGGGGAGGGAGAGGAAGAGAGGGAGCTCAATTATTTTTTTTAAAAATAGAAATAAGAAAGAATTCAATATTTTTATTAGTTTAAAATTACTTTACTATTCTGTTTACCATCCAATTTTAATTCTAATGCCGGCGACATTAAAGTAATATGATAAATATTAGATTCTTTCTTATTTTCTTTCTTTGCAAAAATCTAATTTTCTGTCTCCTTCTCTACTATCTCTTTTCCTTTTTGTTGAATTCAAAGCCAAGCCTCAATTGATGACTTTTTCAAGCCAAAATTGAGGACTTTGAATTCTTTGGCCTAAATTTCTAAATCCCACATCGGTTAAGTTTAACATTTGAGAGGTTGTTTGAGAACTATAAATAGCTCTCAAACAAACCAATTCAAGTACACCAAGCAAGAGCCAATAACTTGCTTTCTTCTCTCTCTTTGTAATATTTCTTCTAGTGAAATATTAAATTGTCGGTAGTGTCCGAGGACGTAGGCAAATTAGCCGAACCTCGTTAAATTCTGGTGTTCTATTTTATTGTCTATTTAGTAGCTATATTTGTAGGTATATTTGTAGTGAGTTATTGTGCAATTAAGTGCATATATAGGTGATTCTGTCTAGGAAATTGGTACTTAAGCAGGCCAGTGTGCCTCACCAAATATTTCCTGGGAATTACCATTTTGCAATTTTAGGTACAATAATTTACTCGTTATACCTTAACTTTGGTAGGGCTTCCGCAACAATTGGTATCAGAGCTCGAGGTTTCTTAGTATGCTCTGTGGTTGCAGCATGGTCTGATCTTCCACATCAGAAAAGATTTCTTGGGCTATTGTTACTCTACATTTAGGAGCTACTAAATATAATTTGTAGAGATGGCCGAAAGTAGATCTTCATCTACAATGCAAGCATCAACAAGCTCGTCATTATCTATTATGGCGAGAAATGTTATGACGAATACAAAATTAAATGTGGAGACATTTGATGGTACCGGTCATTTCGGCATGTGGCAAAGTGAGATTCTAGACGCGCTCTTTAATCAAGGTCTAGACATTGCCATCGAAAAAGAGAAACCAGAAGAGATTGAAGAGAAGGAATGGAGGACGCTAAATCGTTTAGCGTGTGGTACAATTCGATCGTGTCTTTCAAGGGAACAAAAATATGTGTTCTCAAAAGAAACCTCTGCAAATAAATTATGGACTGGATTGGAGGAGAAGTTCTTGAAGAAAAATTGTCAGAACAGGCTCAACATGAAGAAGCGTTTATTTCGCTTCACTTATGTTCCTGGCACAACTCTAAGTGATCACATCACTAATTTCAATCAGTTAATCACTGATCTGATGAATTTAGATGTGACATTTGAAGACGAAGATTTGGCTCTCATGTTGTTGGGATCTCTTCCTGAGGAGTTTGAGCATCTTGAAACAACTCTACTCCATGGGAAAGCTGAGGTGTCCCTCAGTGAAGTTAGCTCTGCCCTGTACAGCTATGAGCTCAGAAGAAAAGACAAGCAAAATAGCAGAGATGGAGCAGCAGAAGCTCTGGTAACTAGAGGACGCTCACAAAACCAGAGAAAGGGGACGAGAAGAAGATCCAAGTCAAGAGCCAGACTAAGTAAAGATGAGTGTGCCTTTTGCAGAGAGAAAGGGCACTGGAAGAAGGACTGTCCAAAACTGAAGGGTAGACCTGACAAAGAAAAAGCTGTTGCGGATTCAAATGTATCTGAGTGCATTGATCAAAACTCAGATTTTTCATTAGCTGTCATGCCTACTGGTCATTCTAGTACATGGCTATTGGACTCAGGTTGTAGCCATCATATGACGTCCAATAGAGAATGGTTCTTTGATTTCAAGGAAAAAGAAGGTGGAGTCGTCTACACGGCAGATGAGACCACATTAGCAACAAATGGGGTTGGTTCAATTCGGCTGAGGAATCAGGATGGATCAATTAAGATTCTAACTGATGTCCGATATGTGCCAGAATTGAAAAAGAACCTCATTTCTGTGGGAGTACTAGAATCAATGGGCTACAAGGTGTCGGCATATAATGGAGTGATGAAAATCATTTCAGGTGCATTGGTGCTGGTGAAAGGAATCCGGAAAAATAATAACTTGTATTACTATCAAGGTAATGCAGTTGTTGGAGTAGCGGCCGTGGCTTCCAGTGATGATCGAGAATTGAAAGTAACCAGATTATGGCATATGCGCTTAGGGCATGCCGGAGAAAAATCTTTGAATCTTCTGATGAATCAAGGACTATTAAAAGGAGCCAGTGTTTGCAAGTTAGATTTTTGCGAGCATTGTGTCAAAGGAAAGCAGACAAGGGTAAAATTTGGCACTGCAATTCACGATACCAAGGGTATTTTGGATTATGTGCACTCTGATGTGTGGGGACCTTCCAAAACAACTTCTTTGGGAGGCAAGAATTATTTTGTTACCTTTGTCGATGACTTCTCTCGAAGAGTATGGGTGTATACTATGAAGGCGAAAAGTGAAGTATTGGGAATTTTCATCAAGTGGAAAAAGATGGTGGAAACTCAAACAGAAAGAAAGATCAAACGCCTTCGAACAGACAACGGAGGTGAATACACTAGTGATCCGTTCATGGAGGTCTGTGAAAATGAAGGCATTGTTCGGCACTTCACAGTCAGAGATACACCACAGCAAAACGGGGTGGCAGAGCGTATGAACCGGACATTGGTGGAGAAAGTTCGGTGTATGTTGTCCAATGCTGAGTTGGGCAGACAATTTTGGGCTGAGGCCTTAGCATATGCAAATCACCTCGTTAATCGCTTACCATCAACTGCTATTGGCGGCAAAACGCCATTAGAGAAATGGTCGGGAAAACCTGCTACAGATTATGATTCCTTACATGTGTTTGGTTCTACTGCATATTATCATGTTAAAGAATCAAAGTTGGATCCAAGGGCGAAGAAGGCGCTCTTTATGGGGATCACAACAGGCATTAAAGGTTATCGCCTTTGGTGTCCCGAAACGAAAAAGATAGTTTTCAGCAGGGATGTCACCTTTGATGAATCTACCATGTTAACAAAGGTAGATGTACAGCAGAATGATAGTACTCCCCAACAGGTGGAGAGCACTCCTAAGCAGATGGAGTTTG
This sequence comes from Coffea arabica, assembly GCF_036785885.1. Taxonomy (NCBI): domain Eukaryota; kingdom Viridiplantae; phylum Streptophyta; class Magnoliopsida; order Gentianales; family Rubiaceae; genus Coffea; species Coffea arabica. The sequence goes on along the minus strand of NC_092324.1, from coordinate 45,818,700 downwards.
AAAGAAGCATTATCAGACCAGCAGTGGATATCGGAGTAGATGAAAGGACTCCTATGGTAGAAGAAGAATCAACTGAAGAAAATGTTCCAGTTGAAGAACTTTCACAGCAACATGAATCAATTGCAACCAGTAGGCCAAAGAGGACAATCAGAAAACCTGCTCGTTTTGCTGATATAGTGGCCTATGCATCCCCAACCATAAATGTTGATATTCCTGCCACTTTCAATGAAGCAGCTCAAAGTTCGGATAAAGAAAAGTGGAGGATTGCAATGGATGAAGAAGTACATTCCCTTCATAAGAATCAAACATGGAGGCTAACCAGTCTTCCAAAGGGAAAGAAGGCAATCGGATGCAAGTGGGTATATGCAAAGAAGGAAGGATTTCCTGACAAGTCTGGTGTTCGCTACAAAGCAAGATTGGTGGCTAAAGGCTACGCTCAGAAGGAGGGAATTGATTACAACGAAGTGTTTTCTCCAGTCGTGAAACATTCCTCCATCAGAATTTTATTGGCTTTGGTAGCACAATTGGATCTGGAACTTGTCCAATTAGATGTAAAAACTGCGTTTTTACATGGTGACTTGGAAGAGGAAATCTACATGACTCAGCCAGAAGGATTCAAAGTTGCTGGTAAAGAAAAGATGGTATGCAAGCTTGACAAATCGTTGTATGGATTGAAGCAGTCTCCAAGACAGTGGTATAAGCGATTTGACAAGTTTATGATGGGGCAAAGGTACACAAGAAGCAAATATGATGATTGTGTATATTTGCGCAAGCTACGAGATGGATCCTACATATATCTTCTTCTTTATGTTGATGATATGTTGATAGCTTCCAAGGATCAAGGTGAGATTGAAAAATTGAAATCTCATTTGAGTCGGGAGTTTGAAATGAAGGATCTCGGCGAAGCCAAGAAAATTCTCGGCATGGAGATAAGTAGAGATAGAAGATTGGGGAGGCTTTATTTGACACAGAAAGAGTATCTTAGTAAAGTATTAAAGAGGTTTGGTATGAATGAAAAGACTAAACCTGTTAGTACTCCACTTGCTCCTCATTTCAAGTTTAGTGCATCGTTATCTCCAAAGAATGATGCAGAACGAGAATATATGGCAAAGGTACCGTATGCAAATGCGGTGGGTAGCTTGATGTATGCTATGGTGTGTACAAGGCCCGACATTTCACAAGCAGTTGGAGTTGTGAGCAGGTACATGCATGATCCTGGCAAGGAGCATTGGCAAGCTGTGAAATGGATTTTACGGTATATTTTGAACACCGTAGATGTTGGATTAGTATTTGAGCGGGATGAGAAGATTGGTCAAGGCGTAGTTGGATATTGTGATTCCGACTACGCAGGAGATCAAGATACACGTCGATCAACGACTGGGTATGTTTTTACACTTGCTAAGGCACCAGTCAGTTGGAGGTCTACCTTACAGTCAACAGTTGCTTTGTCTACTACAGAGGCGGAGTATATGGCAGTTACGGAAGCTGTTAAGGAAGCAATTTGGCTTCATGGATTGCTTGATGAATTGGAAATTGGACAGAAGTCTATCAAAGTTCATTGTGATAGTCAGAGTGCTATTCATTTAGCAAAGAACCAAGTTTATCATGCAAGGACGAAGCATATCGACGTACGGTATCATTTTGTGAGGAAGATTTTGGAAGATAGTACGATACTACTTCAAAAGATTCAGACCAAGGAGAATCCTGCTGATATGCTTACGAAGGTTGTGACAACTATCAAATTCCAACATTGTTTGAATTTGATAAATGTTGTGCACGACTTGAAGATTGGCGCTTGACAACGCATTTGAAGACACCACCGAATTTGAGGGAAAAAAAAATTTGTATTTTTGGTGGGATTAGAAATTATGCCAAGGTGGAGATTTGTTGAATTCAAAGCCAAGCCTCAATTGATGACTTTTTCAAGCCAAAATTGAGGACTTTGAATTCTTTGGCCTAAATTTCTAAATCCCACATCGGTTAAGTTTAACATTTGAGAGGTTGTTTGAGAACTATAAATAGCTCTCAAACAAACCAATTCAAGTACACCAAGCAAGAGCCAATAACTTGCTTTCTTCTCTCTCTTTGTAATATTTCTTCTAGTGAAATATTAAATTGTCGGTAGTGTCCGAGGACGTAGGCAAATTAGCCGAACCTCGTTAAATTCTGGTGTTCTATTTTATTGTCTATTTAGTAGCTATATTTGTAGGTATATTTGTAGTGAGTTATTGTGCAATTAAGTGCATATATAGGTGATTCTGTCTAGGAAATTGGTACTTAAGCAGGCCAGTGTGCCTCACCAAATATTTCCTGGGAATTACCATTTTGCAATTTTAGGTACAATAATTTACTCGTTATACCTTAACTTTGGTAGGGCTTCCGCAACACAACTAAATTTATCTAAATTAGTTGAAGACTTATTGAGGCATCCCACACTGGTGTTGGAAGAGGAAAGGAAAGGCTTAAGTGCTTGGGGCTAATGACTAATTTGAATTAACTATTTTGGATCAATGAATTTCCGTACAAAAATTACTTGGCCCAATCTTTGGACCCAGGTCATAATAGTTTGTGTCAGAACGAACTTCCTTTGTGATAGACAGTCTGGATATAAAGGTAGAGAGAATGAAGTATTCCACGTCATCAATGATGGGAAGAGAAAAGGAAATGTTTAAGTTCTTGAGACCTTGGGCTAATGAATAATTTGGATTAATCATTTTGGGCCAGTGAATTTTGATTCAAAAATTATCTAGGCCAACCCTTGAACCCAAGTTGCAACACTTATAAGCAAAAGTCACGTAGTTGAAATGGTCGGGAAAGTTGAAACTAGGCTTCAGCAGTTAATACATATCAAACTTTTTGGGTTACACCACATTATTCATGGATTGATGAAGCAGATACCCCTTTAGAACGTGGAATTGCACCTCCCGGGATGAAATAAATGGTGTAAGTAGGTACTCAAATTCCGACTATTGTGTAAAGATTTGGGTTCCAGAAAATAGGGAGAAAGGAGAGAAAAAAGAAGGAGAGAGTAATTTGTGAGACTAGAATCAGAATATGCAGAGGAAAGAGGAGAGAATTGTATTATTCAAGAAGAAGGAGATTTTTTACAAGTCAATTCTTGGCTTTTCGACCCATGAGTTTGGGACAGCTGGTAAGCGGGTTGCTAACGTCAACAGGAGGTCGTAAGTTCGACTCCTACAAGTGGCGCCTTGAAAAGTTCTGAGTCAAGCCTTCATCTCCAAATAAGAGCTGGACTCTGCGGGTGCTCCCCAAACTGAATTCGGATTAGCGCCTCACTGAGAGCGGGGATACTGGGTGTTCAAAGCCAAAAAAAAAAAAAAAAAAAACTTGGCTTTTCACTATATAGCTTTTCCTTGGGTCCTTACATATCGCGTGCACCTTATTAATGAGTTTCTAGTACTCGTTTAACCTGCTATCAAAACAATGATATAGATCAAATCGTGTTGGACGATTTTCAACAATTTGTTAATAAATTTGTTTTAATAAAAAAGGAGTTTCAATATGAATTGAAACGATTGAAATGGTTATAAATCATGATGATGACTATGTTTATGCCATATACATTGTATATAGGTTCTCACTCACATATATTGTATGTAGTAACTCAACCCGACTTTTTCAAATGATTAAACATGTGTACGGTGTGAAAAAGAAAGTCACAATACTATGGTATGTTATTGCTGGAAGATCCAGCACGGGAGGCAAGTGGTGCTTGTTGATTGTACGTTGCTCAACACATGTTTTTCATATTTTTCTTAATGATCGTTTATGTCAAGAAAGATAAAGAGTGAGACAAATAGATCAGAAATTGGATTTTAGAATCATGGATTAAAGTATTAGCAAGTGTATTAAGCATTAAGAGATTGCATTCTCCCATGTTGAGTTGTCTAAAGCTCGATTGATTATTTAAATGCTTGTTGGCTTAAGTAGTAACGTTCTTACCATTATTGAGGAAATTGTAAGTTTTAATTTCCAGTGGCTTTTGTCATGAGTTATTTAAGATTCCTTGTATTTGTGAGAGAAAGTTTTTAAGGTATGGCGTCCCACATCTTAAATCCAGCTTATGGACCGCGGGTTCAAAATATGACAAGAGGGCTTGTCAAACTTTCCTTTGAAAAAAGAGATATCAACCATTCTTTGGTAAAATGCCTTTTCCCATTACCTTGCTTACTTCTAAGCAGCTTTTCTCTTGTTTTGTAAACACTTAATGGTGTGATAATGATTTATAAACAATTTGGTATATGCAGCATGTAATGAATTTTTATTAGATTGATGGTGTGTTTTTTGAGTATTTGTATAAAATTATACTATACCTTACTGTAAAATTTGTAGAAAATTTTTTAGTGGAGAATTTTTTTTTAAAATTTTTTTTTATTTTCCTTTTTTCTCTTTATTTTCCTTTCTTCTTCTTTCCTGTCACCACTACTGCTTCAACCACCGTTACCGCTGCCTCCTTTTTTTTTCTGTCTCTGTCTCTGTCTCTCTTCCTTCTTTCCCCTCCTCTTCCCTTCCTTCTCTTCCTCTCCTCTGCTTTCCCCCATTCTCCTCCTTCCCCCGTCACCCCCTTCCCTCTCGCCCTTCACCCCAACTCCTTGATGCTTGTATATTGTTTATATTATATGTAAACGTACATATTTTAATGCTTGTATGGTTATATTTAACCATTACATTTGCTTTCACTGAATTACATTTCTAGCTCCGCCGCTGTAATATAAGATCGTGCATGATGATTAACGAAACAAAATATTATCTCTTCACATGCATGACTTTGCTAGCCTGAGCACTGTAATTATATTCCAAATACCTTAAAAGCAAATTCACATAAGATTACGCTGATATTCTGCCTGCCTACTAGGAGTGCTTAATTTTCTAAGGGACCACAGATACGTGGAAAAAAATGTCAAGAACTAGAGTGTGTAGGACTTGAAATGCCGAGTTAAGCAATTAAATTTATGGTTTAGAATCTACTCAAATTGAGCTAGTCATGCATTATGTTATGGTAATATTCTTTTTGGCAACTATCTAATGTTTACATTTATTCGAGGAGTAAATGTATGACACATGTCAAGAATTAATGAGTGAAACTGACTTCAAATGCAGATGCAAGCAATTAAACTTGTGGTTAGGATTCACTCGAGGTTACGCATCGAATCACCTATAAGGTGATGATCATTAATGAAAAAACATTTAATCTTCACATGCATGATAAGGCAAGCTAAATCATTTAGGTTCTGTTGCTATTTTCTTACTAAGTCCAACATAATTTTATGGTACTTATTCTTTATGCCTATTAGCTCGTGCTTAATTTCTTTGGGGGATCCAACCTACGAGGAAATGGCAAGAACTAGTGTGGAAATGAAACTAAATGCAAAAGCAAGCAATTAAAATTTCATGGTCACTTTCACTTCTTTTTTTTTTGGTTAGGAATCATTTATTGTGTCTACCTGTTACGTGATGACTATAACTAAGAATATTATCTCTACATAGGAAGTAGGACAGAAGATCTGTTGCGCTTTCGTGGAGTAGTTTCCACTTTCCTATCCAAAACGCATCTAGCTTTGTCAATTTAAAAGGCTCCTAATGAAGGACCACTTTCTGATAATCAGACTTTTGACTCTAGCCATTATTTTGACGCCTGCACAATATTGACCGTTAAGAGTTTTCTTAAAAAGTTAGCAAAAAGAAAAAAGGACTAAGTATTATACGATTCACAGATTACAATTACTTGTTTTGCTCAAATATGTGCTTGGATATCTGATTTCAGTGTGAAGCATGCCTTAACATTGATCTCAGAATTTAGAGTTTAAAACCGTTCTTGTAGTCTATTTCTGATAAGAAATTCCTAGCAAACTTGTGAGGTTCTTGCAAATTTCCACGGGGGTAGAATCCCTAAGGTAAAAAAGAAACAGAAAAGAATCATGATTCTTGTTTACTTGAAAAATTCAAAAGAAAATAAAACTAATTAGAAATACTTTAATTGGAGTTGCTTTTTAAATAAGAATCTTAATGGTATTTATTGGACACTCGTTAATATGCATTTCAAGTGTTAAATTTTTAAATAGTTAAGGTTAATTACAAAAAGTGTATAAATGTAAGAGAAGTGACATGTGTTGATTCTATGCAATAATAAAAGTCCTACTCAAGAAAATATAAATTTGCATATAACAGTGAGTAGGGTCATCTTCACAGAGACTAGGGAGAAATTTGCTTCTTTTGAGTGTGAGAATTATAGGGGAATTTTTGAAAATTTAAAAAATAACTAATTAACCAATCATAAAAGCAATTTACACAAATAAACAAGAATTAAATCAATAATAGACTCGACTCTAGCCAAAGATGCAACTTTAGGGATACGATTCGCACAACGAATCATTAATGCAAGAATAGTTCAATCACTCGTTACATTGGTTATATCTATTAACAAACTCTGACAGCCAACTTTTCCTTCTTTTATCGATAGTCAATGTATGACCATTAATTATTTTTCTAAACAAGAAATAATCCTAGATACGACTGTAGGATTTAATTTTCCGATTGCATTAAACACTAGAAAAAGCACAACTCTAGCCAATAAACATGCTACGATGATTTATTTAAATCAGATCATACGTTTCTCTAATATAAAATCAATCATGATAGTTACCACTAGTTTTAACCAATCAAACAATTACGAATTTCACTAATTAATATAGTAGTAGATAATTAGGTTAATTAGAATATCTGGCCCTTGACATTCAAATAACAAAACAATCATAAGAAATTAAATCAAAAAACATATGAATATCAATGAATTAAAAGAAACAATTAAAAATTCAATCTCATAGATGTTTGGGAACCACATCTTCAAGTTGACCTTTGACTAGAAGAGAAAATTAGTTGCTCCTCATGGAGAAAAATTCCAACGCAAAATATAGGAAAATTATAACAAACGTCTCCTCCACAAAAAAAAAAAATACGATGTATATTTCTTGACCTACAAGAAAAGATGGTCAACAGCTAGACGTTCTCTCCTATTCCTTCCTAACTAATTTCCTATTTTATAGCTATCAAGATAAGGAATACTTTCTATTGGAAAAAAGAAAATTCGAAAAAGATAACATAAACAAACGGTTCCTAATATGAATTGGAAACTAGTGTCTTGAAAGAAGAATCACGTTCACACATCAGCCCAAGAATCCCAACTGCTATAGGAACCCCTTTGCAGTAAAAATCCGAGTTTTCCGAATTTGACTGCAGAACTTACTTTGACGTGTCCATGCTAAATTGTACATAGGTCTTTTGGAAATTCACCCTTTACCTTTTTTTTTTTTGCTTTACATTCCTACAATTAATACTATTTACCAAATATGAATAGAATCTACCAATTATTCACAAATTTATTAACAAAATGCACCCCATCAAGAAGGTAATAATTGTTAACATATACATATACATAGTAGGGTGAGTGGATTTTAGGCATGTTAATGAATACCCATTAGATGCCTATTAGATAAACTCTTTAAATAATTATGACATTAAATCCAAATTTGTATAAGAAAGTAAAATTTGTGGTGACACGAAGTTGCAGTCTTCTTATTATCGATCTATACTGTTTTGTTTGGTCACAGATCCCCCAAGCAATTACTTGCACGTTATAAATAAGGAATCAGCAACCCGAAATACATTCTTAGGATAAAATGAAGTATAACTACGAAAGAAAATGCTACCAGAAATGGGGTTTTAAAAAAGTATTTTACCTGAATAATCTATATTCATGTCCAACAGATTTATTCAAGGTGAAATTCAACAGATATTTGATCTTCAGCGGTGTTATACTAACCGAATAATTGACCTTGATTAAGTTACTTAAGTATATGTTGTACTAAATCGAGGAAAACAACCGCCCTCTACTGCAAGTTGAACTTTGTATTTATTATTATACCCAGCAAACCTCTGCAGACAACGATATAGTAATGTCGTTTATTTTTGACCATTCATGCGTATCCCTCTAAGAATATCTTTTCCTTGAAAAAAATTAATAGACTGAATAGACAGTACATTAGCAGAAGCTGCCGAGGATTCTCCAAGAATATGAGCTATTGGTTTAAATTTCCTTGCTCATTTCCCACTTCTTAAGTTTCATTCCTTTCCACTGGAAAAAAAAATTAAAGAATAAAACACTAGCACAAGCCATTGGAAGAAATTTAACAGCATAAACATTTTATATTTCCATTCTACCTTTCGTGAGACAGGAAGAAAATGGTAGTCACTTGAAAAGATCAAGGGCGATCGACATTAATTTTTTTTTGATCATCTGGAGACATTCAACAAAGACGTTTTCTGCCCCTCTCATTTTTTCCCCCTTAATAATAAGGGTAAATATACAACATCTCTCTAACAATGACATTCACTTTTCTAATTTCTTCCTAATTTTTATTAATGTTGTGGATGCTCGTAACGATGTACGTGCATGCCAGCACATAGTATTTCGTAGCATGAAAATGACTTGCCAAAAAAATATTTTTTTTTTAGGCCAAAACTGTGTAATTTTGATTAGGTCAAGAATGAAAATTTTTTTACAAGAAAAAGATTCAAATACATAATGCAATTTCCATCCAGGTACAATGTTCAAGCAACTGAAAGCAGTGGAAAGACAGACCCCATTGAAATGCTAAATTTCAAGTTTCATAATTTTTTGGAATTTTTCCCCAAACTAGCACAGCATGATGCTTGTCTCTTCTTCTTTTTTCTTTTAAAAGAAAGGCATGAATTAAAAAGGGAGGAAAAGAAAAGAAATGCCTGAATTACACTCGTATGCTTGTGATTTAATCTAACTAATAGTCTTCATTTCAAGGTTCTTGCAGAATTAGTCGAACAATCAATTGCTTCTTTCGTAGCGCATACTATTCTTAGTCTCCCTATTAAGTGAATATATCTACCATGTTAACATGTCAAATGTGTAATATGACCACCATTTTTTTTTTCAGTTATCAACATTCTTATCATCGTCATCAAACAAAATGAATTGCTTCCTAAATTAGAATAACTGTCCACCGTTAAGTTATTGCGGCGACCAGGATCTGCATTCCCATAAATACCAATCGTCAAGCTAAACATTTTCACATCATCCCAAAACCAAAGAAATGGAACATTCATATTCATCAGGCACAGTTCCCTTAAGCTCTAGCGCCAGGGGCTGGGTTGATCGAGTCAGCAACATCTTCCGCACAGAATTTGCTATCGACATCGACCATCTCCCTCCCGTTTCTGTTTTTGAAGTCCCCAAAATACTGAAACTTCAAAAACCCGAAGCTTATACTCCTCATCTCATAGCCATGGGGCCTTACCATCATTTACACCCCGAGCTCTATCACATGGAGAGGTACAAGCTCGCCGCCATCAAAGAGATCTCAACCCCAGATCAGCTTTCCAATTTCCAACATGTCGTGATCAACAGGTTGAAGGAGATGGATCCCTCTATCCGGGCTTGTTACAATAAGTTCATGGACTATGATCAAGATACGTTGGCGTGGATCGTAGCAATAGACGGTTGTTTCTTTCTCCACATCTTGCATTCTTATCTTGTGCAAGATGAGAACACGGACAAGAGATTGTTGGACAACACTATTGTCACGAGAGATATCGTGATGCTCGAGAATCAAATCCCATTTGTTCTGTTGAAAAAGATTCGCAAGTCTCTCCAAGTCTCTCCTAACTCTAATGGTCAGGAGGAAGGAGATGATATTGAGCTGACCTTGATGTTATTTCAATTGTGTGAAGCACAATCTCCTGTTAAGTTCTCAAGTGATAAGACCAACCAAGACCGTTACCGTAGACCTCTGCATTTGTTAGATATGATGTATCATCTGATTGTTAATGTCCCAGGTTCTGTCGTGTCTGGATCCTTAGGAAATGGTCTCATTCAAGCCATACCAACTTATACAGAATTCAGGAACTCATTGACCTCTTCATCCTCGTCCTCCTCGACAGATGGGGAAAATCCAGACGTGTTTCGCAATAATAATTTGGGAGCAATCTTGGAATTGGTGGAGACCTTTGGTAACAAGCGTACCCAGGACCTTCTTCGGCCTGTTAAGCTTGTCTCAAGTATTCCGTGGTCAACTATTTCGGGACTGTTCAGAAAAGGCAACGTAGGTACTAAAGAGCAAAATTCAGAAGATGATGAAATCGAAATTCCGTCGGTATCTCATCTCTGGCGCTATGCTAAAGTCCAATGCAAACCCTTCATTGGGAGCATTAAAGAGATCAAGTTCGTGGAAGAGGAAGCCGCTTTGTACCTTCCTGTAATGAATTTGAACGCGAGCTCAGAAGTGATAATGAGGAATCTGGTGGCCTACGAGGCTGCTATGTCTAAGCCAACCCTTGAATTTGCTCGATACGTCAACCTCATGAATGGGATTATAGACACTGCAGAAGACGTGAAGCTGCTGAAGCAAAATGGGGTGATCAAGGGGGGTCTCACGGATGATGAAATTGCTGATCAATTCAACGGTATGAAGAGATGTTATGCTGGCTCAGATCACAAGTCCAACATCGAAGTTGCCGTTGAGAAAGTTAACAAATTCTATGGCAAGAAGCTTTTGGTCAGGACGGTTAGACGGTTAAAGAGGAGTTTGTTTGCTTCATGGAAACATCTGGCCCTGGTTTCCACTGTGGTGCTGCTGGTCGTGCTTAGCTTGCAGACCTTTTGCGAGTTCTATCAGTGCAGCAAAATCTGGAACTTCCACCAGGAACCATCATGATCATCTCAATCAGCACCAGGAATTAAAATGCCTGTTTTCATTAAACAAGAAGTATATGATACATTAATTTATTCTTTTTTCCTTTATTAATTTATTGTTTCTCATGGAGTGTATGCTCTCATCTAGAATTCCAAAAAGGGAAAGAAATGCAAACAAACATATACATGTTTGCTGATTCTGTCTCGTTAATTGTATCTTGTCACTCTATTGTAGTTGCTGTTGGCTCAATAAACAGTTAAACACACACAGCAAAAGTGTATATAATTTGACACCCCTTCCTGGAAAATTTTTAGAGCTACATAATTTTGAACATCCAAATAAATTCGAGGCACAAAATAATGAAGGGAAAATAAGTATTGAAAAGAAAGGAATGGGAGACAAAATGACATCTCTTTTATTACTCAAACCTCATATTACATAATTTTTTTTAACTAACAGCGTTCCAAGTTGGTTTAAACCAACCACTGAAATCGGCCAAATGGTCATGGGAGGGTTCTTATGGTCTTTCCTATTTTCAAGTTCGAAATTCGAATCCTATGCCTAACAGTTAGAGATGGGAAGGGTTTAGGGGAAAAGGTGGAAGGATTAGAAAAAAAAAAAAAAAAAGAAGATCAATTTAAGCCGACTTAGTAGACCCACGTTAGGGATGCCAATGAAAGCAAGTACCTGCTCCGCAAGAGGTGGTGATAGGGGGAAATACCTCGAGAGAGTTCACTAAAGAGCTTAATATATAAGTCAAGAACTCAACTCTAACCCAAAACCTTAAACTATTAGGTCTCAAACCCTTACTTACATATTAACCGCTCTTTCTCTATCTCTTGGACCAAATATGGGACATAACCATTTACTCATGAACCTAACAAATCTCCCCCCTCATGAGTAACCCCCACTTTAAACCCAAATTTACAAGTTCTTTTTCGAACCCACTTTAATACTCAACACAAGCTCACCTTATCACCTAAGGTAACATCTTCTCCCAAATATGGACCTACTCTTTTTCAATATCCAAACTACATTTTGAATCCCTACTAACCTTTGATTCGTTGGTCTAACACCAACCGGACCCCCTGTCAAACCCATGGCGCACCTGATCCAACACTAACCAAACTCGTTGGCACTTCGGTCTGCCATTAAGAAGAGAATTTTCACCGGTCCAATTCTAAGAAGAATCCACTTGCCAATGAGTAGTAGTATAGTCTCACAACCTGAAACTCTGATACCAATTTGATTGGGAAAAATACCTAGAGAGAGTCTACCAAAGAGCCCAACACGTAAGTCACGAACCCAACTCTGACCAAAAAACTTAAACCATTAGGTCTCAGACTCTTCCTTACATACTAACTGCTCTTTCTTTATTTCTCGGATCGAATGTGGAATATAACCCTTTACTCGTAAACCTAACAGGTGGAATAGGACAGGGGAAGAAGGAGGGGGGGGAGGGAAAGGGAAATTCTTCTCCCCCCACCTTAAATGGGAAGGGAGGCGAGATAGCATACCCCTGCCCCATTCCCCGCCTCGCCTCCCGCCTAAATTTTAATATAGTATAACATATATGTATGTTTATATGTATATACTATGAAATAAATGTTATGTATATACTATGAAATAAATGTTATGTTATTGTTATTATATAAATATATTTGTATGAAATAAGTAACATGTGTATATTGTTATGATAAAATGATATAATTTTTTGCTAAAATTTCAAAAGAATGATTAATAAAATCATTATCAGATCTACATAAATAGAAAAAATTAAGTTGAATAAAAAAATAATAATCGTAATGGAGCGGGCCGAATGGCCCTGCGGAGATAGTGGGCAGGCCAGGTGTGTTGGGGGATGCGAGGGACGGAATGGAAGCAGGAGGAACTTTTGTAGAACGGTGCGGGGTGGAAAAAGCTTCCCTCACTCCAAAATAGTTACGTCGCCATCCTTATCCTACTTTGCCGTGATTGAGTCCTAAGACCACAACTTGCAGATTATCTAATCGAATAAACACGCAAAAACATTCATGAAGGAATCAAGTCCGCCTAACATTTAGTTAATTAACTTGCGTCTAATATTTAACTAATAAAATGGTGGCTATTCCAACCAGTCAAAATAGTTTCTTAACAACTAATCCACACAAACTGGTCGTATCTAGGCCTGTCAACGGGTCGGGTCTAGACCCGGATCCGGACCGGATCCGTGAAATTATTGCGGGTACGGGTAGGGATTTAATTCCGTTTCTCGGATCCGGATCCGGATCCGTTTTGTCAAACAAAAAACGGGTCGGATACGGAATATAGTATTCCGACCCGTATTAGACCCGGATCCGGATATAAATAAATTAATAATTTAAAAAATATATATTTATCAATATAATTTGATTAGGGTGATGTATTTTAATAAAGTTAATTTGATTTCTTTTCTTATTTGGTTTTTTCTTTGCATTAGTTAGCAATTAGTTTACAAATATATTTTTTTCTCATTTTTATTAGAAATTATAAATTTTGGTAAATTTGTTCGGGTAGACCCGGATCCGGATCCGGACCCGCCGGATCCGGATCCGGAACATAGGATAAAAGACCCGTCGGGTAAACGGGTCGGATCCGGATCCGGCATAGTAATTCGGGTCCGGGTCCGGAATAATGAATTCCGACCCGGACCCGACCCGTTGACAGCCCTAGTCGTATCTGATTGATAAGAAGAAGCCCACATGAACCAATGGAAATAATTGATTGGAAGACTTGGTTTAATTTTTTCCACACAATCTTGCTAGCGTTTCGATCATATCCCGTAGTTGATGATGTTGTGATTTCTCCAAAGTTCAATTTTTGGTTTGTTTCGTGCTGATTTACGATGTATTAATACATGCAATTTTCCATTTCGTAAAGCAAGAGGAACAAAATATGACTTTAGACGGTATAAAGTCGAGAAAAGCCTAGTATGATACACCAGTACTAAAACGTGGAAATTAATTTTTTTTTTGGTACGGTGGAAGAAAATTTGTGTATTTGTTACTTGTAATTATTAATCAAATTCTGCTCCTCAAAATTGTCATTGTCTTAGTCAACCAACAGCTGAACGTGATTAACATTTCCTTTTACTTTGTGGCGAGTTCTCCAATATGCAGAACATGAAGTAAAGAGAAATATTCATGTCTTTCTCAATTTTGAAACGAATAAATAAATGTACAATTACGAATGCAATATGCAGATGAACACCCTCAGGTGCTTGAGAGGAAGAAAGTTAACATAGCTTAGACAGTGGAGTTGGATGTTAATGGTAAAGGACGAAAAAGAAGTAAAACTCTACAGAATGGGGCTCTTATTTTGTATTTGAGTTGTACAAAATGGAAAATGAAGAGGGTACTGTGAATTAGTTTGATCACAAAAAAAATTGATACACAATATAGAAAACATGACTTAGGGAGCATTTGATAAAATTAAAAATTAAAATCTGAAAGCTAAAACTCAAGTATCGATGTCTGAACTTGTTGTTGAATTCATGAAGTTAAATTTATTTGATAATCTGTTGAATTTGAGCATTGAATTGAAGTATTATATTTTACGTTTATTATAAAGTTCACTACCCATATTTTATTTCACTTTAGATGGAATTAAGTTTTTAACTATTACTTTTTAGTTTTGATAAAATGAAACTAGTATAAAAACTGAATGTTATGTGTATGAAAATGTGTGTATTTGGGGGAATGAAAAGATGCATGTTTTTATTGTATAATAAATGTATGATATTTAGAAAATATGTGTAGGTAATGAAAACGTACGCATTTGTATATGTATGTTGTGAGAGAAAGTGTGTGCGTTGCGCGATTATGTGGCAGAAACATATATGTGTGTGAAAGAGAAAGAGAGCAGTGTATTTGTGTAAAAGAGTGTAGGACTGTGGTGGGAGGAAATAATTTTGAGTGAGTATCATTATACTAATTTGAACATATAGTAAATTAAGTGATAACACTTTCGTTTTAAATTTTGTAGAAAAATTAATTTGATTTTAATATATTCAGATGCAAGGGAATTTTGCTGCCAAACAAGCTTAATAAAACAATATTTCTTAATTTATTGATTTTAAGTACTTAAAGGGATTATCGAGCACCCTTACTAACTAAATAGTAATATTGCCCTTAAGAAATATGAGTAGATTATTTCCTGGAGACCTTCTCACGAAACTACTACGTCCTTTAATTGCTTCAAGTAATGTATAGAGACAAGTCAATATTTTGAACCTGCCGTTTTCACATGAAATTAGCAATTGACGATGAGATTGCTTGCAGTTGATAGAAGGGGCTTTTCTAACAGCTGCCTTACGTCACCTGTTAACACACCTAACATTCACATAAACCTATCGTATATATGCACATACTAACAATTATTATCCTTTCTTGCATTTATATATTTTTTCTATTTAATTTTGTCTACCCTCCCTTGTATTTATTTACTTTTCCTAATTAATCTTATATTTTCAAAAATATAACACCTGAAATATATTTTAACGAGTGCCCATATATAGAGTACCTGTTCCGATGTGTGTGTATTAAATGGAATGGAGTAGCTCATTTGGGGGTTATAATAGTATAATATATTATCACTGCATAATATAATGGGAGAGGTAGGTGTTACTTGCTAATATTATAGTATATAGTTATAATCAATACCTACATTTTCAAATGGTTAAACATGCAATACGGTATGAAAAAACAAAATGTTATAATATTATAATATATTATCACTGCTCCAAAATATAATTGCAATAATATGTTTTGCTTTATTTCCTATCGCACTATGCATATATGCTCCTCTAAGTATGTAGCAGGTGAATTGATTCCATCTTACAAAAGTAGCATTAGGTACGAGAGAAAACTTGTCTGAAGGTGACCTCAACTTGATAGCTGTATCACTTTGCAATTTGATAATCTTTTCGGTACACCGATGATTGTAAAGAAAGAAAAAGGTGGCTCTCAAAGTGACCTCAATTTTTGGTGAAAGGAGTAATAGTTTTTTGTATTCAGTTTTCTCTTGCTTTTATCTATAATGATCAGAAAGAGGTTTGGTGAAAGGAATAATAGATTTTTGTATCCAGTTCTCTCTCTCTCTCTCTCTCTTAACTATAAACAGAAAGAGTTTCGAAATCCATGCGAGAATTGCAAGGTCCAGTTCCAAAGACAAAAATATGATTGTAATTGAAAAATATTACATAATTCAACTTCTCCGGTTAAAAATAGATAAAGAAAAAGGGCGTTTGGTGTTAATTAATTTTACCATTTTACATCACTTCTTAATGTTTTATTTCTGTCGTTATTTAGTGTTTCTTACAACAAATTTACCAAGAATAAAGCATTAACTTATAATGACTTACATATTGTTTTAGTATTAATTTTGTTTAGTTTAATGCATATAAAATGTGCCTTTCCAATTAATTGCAATAAACTTCTAAACGTGTTATGCAAAATGTCAATACTAGTTTACCATAGAAGTAATATATTAGGTACATTTTTAAATTTAATGTTGAAAATGTGACAGATAATAATCGTTCCATATATGTGTGCTTGTGAACCCATATGGACGTTATATAGCCAAAAGACACATAGAAAGTACTTTGAATTTGACATTTTGTTCCAATCTCTATTCAATGCTTATGCTGTTTTAACACAGATGGACAAGAGGAAACCAAAATTGAACAAAACAAAACAAAACAAAATCGTTTTTTCTTTTTTGTGCACAGATTTTCAACTGTTTGTGAGGTTGTAGCTTTCACTTTCCACATGACAATTGTTTCGTCCTTCTCCCAAACTTTATGTAACAAAACCTTATTTTCCTATGCTGCTAGATTAGACCAATTACCAGTTAGATGATGATCAATAATGGGTTTGGGTCCTCTCAACTAGTTAAAGTATTTAAGAATATTCGAGACTTAGAAATCGACTTCCTTACTCCTCAATAAAGCCAAAATAAACTTGATCTCGACAAGTACCAATGAAATTCGTAAGAAATATAGATGATCAATCTTGAAAAGGGAAAAGGCTTTCATGACGTTTACAGCACCAAAAATTAATAATTTTTTACTCTTATTTCACTCTTGTCAAACAAATCACAACGCTAGGATCTAATAAATATTTTATAAAAGTTAAAAGATGAAATAAGCAAGAGTCTGTCCAACGGGTGCCCATCATTAGTATATATTTCAGGTGTTATATTTTTTAAAATATAAGATTAATTAGAAAAAATAAATAAATATAAAGAATGGTAGATAAGATTAAATAAGAAAATTGTATAACTGCAAGGATGGGTACTAATTATTAATATGTGTGTATACATGATAAGTTTTGTAAATTTTAGGAGTGTTAATTAGACACCTATTAGAAAAACTCAATAAATAACATGTAAATATTTTAAGAACTATTGCAGTCATGTACCCATTTTTTTGAGGTCTTTTAACTTTGGACAAGACTTAACTTTTATATTCTTTTGAGGGAAAGCTGACCTATTAACCCAAACTGGTCAAACCAGCTGGTTCTTGGTCACCGGTCCAGTCACCAGTGTTAAAGATAATGTGGCAGTATATATAATTAAAAGCAAATTTCAATCCCCGTCCCAAAAAAATTATGGCCCTTTTCAATATGTGCTAAAGTTTAGGTTTTTCACAACTTCATAGGGCTCAAATACTCGAAATTTAACTCTAATTCCATCTTTTTTCATATGCCTACAATTGGGTTAGGGTAGCCGAGGGTTGTTAATGCTCCTTGCAATAAATGTAGAAATCTTTTTTTTTTTTTTTAAAAAGGAAAACGGATATGCAAGCAAATTGTCCTTACGCGCTTGGGAATTAGCGATTGTCAGATACTACCCAAATTTACGGATTTTACAATCAAAATTAATCTGTACTTTGGTGGCATTGATGGATAATCTTAGGAGTATGTACATTGAAACGAAAATGTACCCAAAATGGATAATTATAGGACTGACGGTGACATTCAATCTTCAGGTCGTGGGTCTCCATGCAATAAGTACTTAACTTTTTCTTGTCTCAATTTCTTATATCTTATGCAGGATATTCTAATTGTTACCCTTCATTTTTGAGGTTTCTTCTAGAAAAAAAATAATAATAGAGGTTTGTTCCATTTGCAGAATTGTGGTCCTTCCTAGCGCAATAAGAAATGGGAATTTGGTTCTCCTGTTTCACTATAGGCTGCTCATAAGTTTATATTGCTGAAGTCGTTGCGAGTTGAGTTAACTGTGAGATTGGATATGGATCCTACTTCACTAGGTGATGTACCCTTGTGTTAAGAATATTCCAAATTTAGAACCCAAGATTCCATTAAAGGTTAATAAGCCAAAAGTAGCTTGATATTAATTATTAATAATTCTATTTTACTAACAGTTATTGAGCATGTCAATATGTAAGATTTAGGTTAGATTCACTTGATTCAAACCTAGTGTAATGCTCCGAGTTGAAAAATTAACAAATTGAAGAAGATGAAGGAAAAAAGAGAAGAAGAAGTAAGGAAGAAGAGAACGGGGAGGATAGGAAAAGATAAGAGTTAAAAAAAGAGCAAAATTCATCTATGAAGGGAGAAGATTACAATTCACATATAAGCTGATCTCATTTACATCCCATGGATCCTATATATAGATTCCTCTAAGTAAATTTCTTCCTGCTGCTAATTGAGCTATTACAAATCCCAACTGCACGTAGCTAACTACTCTAGTAATATATCAAACTTCTTGAAATGATGGTCCGGCTTTGATGATCTCAAGATGAACTTTTGATATTGTAATTATCAGATTTGAGTCATAACACCTAGACCCACTACATCTTTTAATCCCTAGATTCAAACCCTCAAATGGGTTGAAAAAAAAAATCTAGACCCGAACTCTATGAGGCTTAATACCAATCGGTATTCATGAGTAATTCTAAACGTGCAATGGAAATTAAATTCAAAAACAATAAAAATTTATGAAATTCAAAGATAACAGAAATATAATCCAATTATCATTTTCAAATAACAAAATCAACATCTAAGGGTGTTGCATGTAATTGTGAATTCAGAGCATAAGACATTATCAAGTAATTCTATTTGTTTAGAAATTTTTATCTGTATTGAACATTTAAACTTGCATGTATTTATGTTTCTTGGATGGGTCTCAGATTAGGGTCTGAATTTAGGCATGGATTATACAAGATCAAATCCTATTTAAACCCATGATTCTTTTATAGGATTTGAATTTGTATAGGACCTAGATTTTAAAATATGGACTTGATCCAAAAAAAAAAAAAGATATAATGAAGCCGGGTTAGATGCGGATAATATCTTATCCCTTGACATGCATTATTATTGCTTGTCTGATTTAGATTGACAAAGCATTTAGAATTTCTTATGCTGCATACTCGACACCATGTGGCATATACACTTCCCGACAACTAGTTAAAAGATGCCCTCATGTGTTGAAGGCTCATCCCCTCTATAAATCTTCCAGTGAAAAGATTCTAAAAGTAGAAAGAGATTTCTAGCTGAGACATAATTGTAAGAAAGAAATGTCAACTTGTAGTTGTACCTTTAAAGTATGTAGCTCCAGCTCCTCTCACATACCTTCTTCTGTCGGGCACAATTATGACCACTTCAAAGATCGAAGCTCACTTTCGTTTCAGCTTAAGGTAATTCTCACGACTTTTCTCTTTCCTTTTCCTTCTACAACCTTAATTTTCTCAAAGATTCATCAAAAACATACAATTAAATATGTTTCTTTATCTTGTTCATTTACAGCCAATGTTGGGAAAGTTGGAACACATTCTTAAGGATGTAAATCAAACAATGAAGATGATTCCGGTGAAGTTGTTGGATGCTTTTGTCGATATAGCCTTTGAAATCGTTGATCAGCCATTACTCCCTTCTCAGGTACATAAGCTTAATTTCCATGCATGGCTTTGGAGAATATATGCTAAGAACCATGTCTATATATACCAAAAAAAAAACATGTTGAAATATCATGATTTAGCAAAAAAAAAAAAAAAAAAAGGCATCAGTTCGTTAAAAATATAACAAGAAAATAAACATGTTTGAATTGTATTACAAATTGAATGTCCTAAACCATATCCAATCCCAGAATAATTTTGCTCCGGTCGAAGAGTTGGGAGAGGCATTTCGTATCACTGATATTGAAGGGACAATTCCTTATGATTTTCCGGAGGGCGTTTACATAAGAAACGGTATGCATTTCGCTTGAATGTGACGACAATTTTAATATCAATTCGGAAACTCGATTTTTAACCAATAACTTTCTGATGATTTTCTTAATAGATAAGGCACTATCAATCGTCATTTAGTTCCCCACCTGTCAATTTACTCGACAAATCTGATTTAGTCTAAGGAAAAGGCAAAAACTATGGGAGAGAAAGAAAAATAAGATACAAGACATTTGCTCTTGCAATGATTGAAAAAACAAACAAATCACACTTCCATATGCTCCATTTGGATTAGGAAGGGAAACAACGTTGCTATGTCAACTTCGTCAAGAAGTAAGGATGTTAATTTTATCGATGTACGTAGTCTAGGAAATATATTACATATAGTTTACCATGGCTGTTATACTTTAAGGACACAAGATTGTCCCTGAGTCATGTATACTTGAATTTCCGTGATCTATATCTCTTATCATCTCCATTATATTTATCCGGTAGCAATTCACTACTCGGAGTCAAGACCCTAAAGTTAGAAAGTCAAATTTCGATACTACAAGAAATGTAGTAATAGAAGAATTTAAAACTAATGAATACGTCTATCTTAAAAATTTATTGTTTTTATATATAGATATGCTTTCAAGTCTAAATTGTGCTTAAGTTTTGCTGTGAAAATTTCTTCTCCATTGACATCCATATTTAACTTTTGGTAGTTAGGTCTAATACTCTTGTGAAATTTCAATTTTTATGTTGGGGACAATGTATGATACGAAAGAGAATTTAAAAATTTTAGGGGGAGAGAGGGGGGAGGGGGAGAAATAGAAATTTTCTAAGCTTAAAATATAAATTTCTCAAAATTGAGTGGGGATAATTGTAACCTCTCAACATATATGGTTCCGCCACTGACTACTCCTGAATTTTTTTAAAAAACTGCATTTCTTGAACTTTGTGTTACGTGATGAATTAGTAGATTGATATTTTCCTATTTAACTTTCAATAAAAATGATAAATGTTGTATTTATGGAGTCCAATAAATTTCAAGTATGGTATGGAAATAAGGAATGCAATACAATTGTGTAGTTTTCGGTGTTCTTCTCATTAATTCCATTAAATTTTTGTAGGTCCAAACCCTCTATTTGGAGGATATAAATCTGCTATCTCGATATTTGGAAAATCAAGCCACACATGGATAGAAGGAGAAGGAATGCTCCATGCTATGTACTTCAGTAAATCAAACCGAAGCAGCTGGACCATTTTCTACAATAACAGATATGTCGAGTCAGACACATTCAAATTAGAAAAGCAAAGAAGGAAACTGGCATTTCTTCCTGCAGCTGAAGGGGATCCGGCTGCTGTTTTTTCTGCTCATCTGCTAAATTTGGTAAGAAGATCGTATATTGACACTCTAATTGTCATCTTAAGAATTCTTTTTTTTTTTTTTTTTTTTTTGTCATCTTGAGAATTCGACATCAAGTGAAATGTACAGAAACCATAAAACCAGGAAAATTCACAATATGCATTCCCATTTCTTTAAAGTTGGACCTTGGATATGTCCCATTTGACTTGGCTTTGAGATTAATTACTAAGGAAGGCTTCATCATTTTGCTAAAACACATTTTGCTTCCTCATTTCGACATGCATCTTTATTTCCAGTGACCACCATAAGGCATCTCAATTTCCAGGGCCCAAAAAAAAAAAGGAAGATTATTTGGATATAGCACATTGGACGGCTGTACGTTCAGATGTGCACGACTTTTTGTTAGATGCCATATACTAATAAATGAAATTTGTTGATATAGACCAAGCCTACATTGACAAACTCTCACATTAAAGTAAACGGCCTAACATGAATTTCACATATGGAGCCTGCAATTTATGTGAGATGGTTCGTGTAAACTAGTACTTCAAATCTTGCTCTAAGCTTTACTTTTGGATAAAGTACCAAAATAATAGTCGATCTCCTGCATTGTCATTTTCATTTTAATATGTAATCTAATCCAATTGAAGGGGGGTGGGGTGGGGGCGTAGCTGAAATTGATGTTCACATTTTTCCCCCAAAAAATTAGTAAGTCCGTTTGTATAATAGGAATTTGTTATATATCTCACTTATTTGTTAATAATTTTTCCTTTCAGTTGAGATTTGGCATGGTAGACAAGTACCTTAGCAATACTAATGTCTTCGAGCATTCGGGGAGGTTCTACGTGACTGCCGAGAATCATATACCCCAAGAGATTAATATTAAGACACTAGAAACTCTAGGGAAATGGGATGTTGATGGAACTTGGACTCGACCATTCAGTAGCCATGCCAAGGTATACTTTGCACTTGATTCACTGTCCTAGATTATCTTGATGCCCAAGAGGTTAACATCATGTTACGTTAAGTTCATATGAGCCCAAGTTGTATATGGGTTTCTCATGTCACTAGTTTTGAGTGATGCAGAAAGTTCGATCTACTGGAGAACTAGTTACATTTGGGTTTTATCCGCAAAAACCCTATTTTGAAATCGGAATTATCTCAGGTAAACTTTCAGGCCTTGATTGTGATGAAGCATAGGAATTTAGAAACTATTAATCTTTTAACTTAGAATGAAGTACTTATACTGCAAGAATTGAATTTGATTATTTTGCATTTTCATAAACTGAATTCTCTCTCAAAATGGACGTCTTTATTCACTTCATTCGTGGCCTATGGTAACAGCTGCACTTGTGTAATTTTTATCAGCTGATGGCAAGAAAGTAGTTCAGAAAGTTGATCTCAAATTCAAGAGATGTACCCTTAGCCATGAGATTGGCATTACACAGAGGTAGAGTGCAGTTCGATTTTATTAAACAAAACTCAAAATTTTCCCGTGAAGTGTGATTTTCTGGTACCTCAGAGCTTGACATCAACATTTGTTAATCGAGCAGGTACAATGTGATCATGGATTTTCCACTCGTAATAGATATAAATCGACTACTAGCCGGTGGACCGTGAGTGTAGTTATCATATAACGATTATCCTCTAATCCGTGATTAATAAAGTAATGAAAATCAAATTTAACTATTTCTTGGATTTCTCTCTACTAAATTGTAGATTAATAAAGTACGTGAAAAAAGAATACGCAAGAATTGGAGTAATGCCTATATATGGTGATGCTGATTCTATCAAATGGTTCGAGGTTGAACCTGCGGCAGCATTTCATATTGTCAACTGTTTTGAGGATGGTGATGAGGTAATTTATTATCCAGGGCAATGAATTAGCTAATTTAATTAAACTTTTCATAGCTTATATCATGACTATTTTAATTACTTTGATTCATGAAACCAGTAATATAGTACATGACTGTTGGAATTGATTATTGTTCAATACAAAGAACAGGTTGTTGTGATCGCCTGCAAAGCTCGTGAATCAATTATACCAGGACCAGAATTTGGATTGGACAAATATGAGTGGTTTTCTAGCGGTTTCAAGCATATAAAACCAGTACGTAAATCCGATCAAGATTCACAGGACGGAGCATTTTTCACTCGGGTTTATGAGTGGAGATTGAACATGAAATCTGGAGAGGTGAAGGGGAAATATCTCACTGGGACAGAGTTCTCTATGGACTTTCCTATCATAAATGAGAAATTTACTGGAGTTAAGAATAAATATGGATACACACAGGTTATTGATTCTGCAGCAAGCTCGATTTCAGGTACTAATTAGCCTGACAGCGTTAACTTCGGGGGGACTTATTTATCTTGACCAGTATCTTGACCAGCTATGGCTTATTGAAAAATGAAAATTTTCAGGCATGGCAAAATACGGGGGACTAGCGAAGCTTCATCTTGAAGAGAAAACATCTGAATTTTGTCAAGTAAAACAATATGCTTCAACATATATTGCGTTTAACTTTTCTTTTCATATTTGACTATCGAGTACTTATTAGTTTTTGATTTGCTACACTTTTGGCTAGGCGGATCAACAACCTGGGGAAGTGACAAAGATTGAGTATCACAAGTTTCCTGAATGCACATTTTGCTCAGGAGCTACTTTTGTTCCTAAATTTGGAAGTCTAGAAGAGGACGATGGCTGGATTACCGCATTTGTACACAACGAAAAGACTAACATATCTCAGGTATCTATATGTGCTGAAGCTCAAAATTATCGAAATATCCAGCAATACTGAACAAGTTCCTGATATGGCAGAAAAAAACCAAGTTGCTGATATGGTGTACGGCTTTGCTGCAGGTATATATAGTTGATGCCAAGAATATTTCGAGTAAGCCAATTGCCAAGATCAAGCTACCCAGTAGGGTACCGTACGGTTTCCATGGGGCTTTTTTTAGCGACAAACACAGCGACGAAATCAGGATTTTTGGTTAGGGGCAAACTTAGATATGTATAAAATTATCAATCTATACACAAGGGTAAATTTAGAATTTTTGTTTGCTTTTTTTTTTTGAAACCATAATGTCTAAGTACAACTCAAAGTAAAAAGATTTTAATCAGATTTTCATTTTTTTTTCGCCACTAGATCATTTTAACAAAACAATTATAAACTTTGATGCACGAAATACAATAAGAAGCTATGTAAAGCAAAAAGTTATTTATATTGACAATAGAATTTTGTCAAGATTTGTAAAACTCAAAAAAGTTAAACCCCCTCTTATTTTAACATGCATATTATATCGCAACAAAAATAAAAAAGATATTATATACGGCACATTACAAGATTTATATGATGTATATGACATAAAAAAGATTAATACATATTAATTTTCTACATATCCAGTGTTGCCCGGGAAAACATGAAATCAGATACCAATACAATGTGGCGTTGCACGAATATCTGATACTTGACACTAATGGATAGCAATTGCAACTGTTGTGATGAGAAACTATAGAAAATTCAGCGCCAGAGACCAAAGTTATTAATGCTGACCCATGGAAGGCAAGTCTGCGATTTAGAATGTAATCTGCTGTAATGGTATTCACAGGCAAAACGGACAGAAAATTCTAGCAAAAAACGATTTTTGGGTTTGACAACGTTATCATGTCGAAAGTTTCCTAACTTTTGTGCTATATAATTAACTGCTGATAGTTTGATTAGTAAATCTTGTTTCTTAATATTATTTGATTAATGGATTTTTCCTTGATTAAATAATGGAAAATGGTCAAACGTTAGAAAAGAGACCCTAGGAAGAGATGCAAACAGAAAATCCTAGGCATTCTTTAACGGATAACAATTTTTTTCTCTGTTTCTACTTGGAAGAAATCAAGAAATATCTGCTACTTTGATTGGCTTGACAAACATGAAAATGTTCACTCAGGAAATTTTTGAGAATTTTCCCGAACCAATCAATGGTTTGACCAAAACAACTTAATTTTCTCTATCTTCCTGGCAAAACGATGATTAATTCTTTTATTTACTGATATTCGTAAGTTCTCCGATTAAATTTCTTATGGTTATTATATTATTTGAATGTACAGGGCCCGGTATTTGAATTAATTTAATAACCTAGAACTAATTAGATTAGTTAAATCCGTAATTGTTTAATTGCTTTAAAATAGTATTAATTAGCATGATTGGCTTTGTGTCAGGGGGACAAATGGACTAATTTAAAATAACCCTTGTAGCGTGTTATTTGGTTAAAACTAGGCCTGTCAATGGTCCGGGTCTAGATCCGGATCCGGACCGGATCCGTGAAATTATTGCGGGTATAAATAGGGATTTAATTCCGTTACCCGGACCCGGATCCGTTTTGTCAAAAAAAAAAAAAAAGGGTCGGATACGGAATATAGTATTTCGACCCGTATTAGACCCGGATCCGGATATAAATGAATTAATAATTTAAAATATATATTTATCAATATAATTTGATTAGAGTGATGTATTTGAGTAAAGTCAATTTGATTTCTTTTCTTATTTGATTTTTTTTTTATTAGTTAGAAATTAGTTTACAAATATATTTTTTCCTCATTTTTATTAAAAATTGTAAGCTTTAATAAATTTTTTCGGGTAGACCCGACTCGAATCCGAGACCCGTCGGATCCGAATCCGGAACATAGTGTAGAAGACCCGTCGGGTAAACGGGTCGGATCCGGGTCCGTTATAGCATTATTCCGGGCCCGGACCCGGCCCGTTGACAGGTCTAGTTAAAACAGGATTTCTTTAATTCTTAATGCAATTGGGAAGTTGAACTTTAAGGTCATACCTAGGGTTATTTCTTGAGTAGGGTAGTGGTTAAAGGTTGTACCTTAATCACCAATATAGTAAGGAGAAGTTGACTGTCATTACTTGTTTGATAGTTATAACTTGTTTGTCAGTGAATAAATAGAATTATTATTGCATTAAGAATCAATTGAGTGAACTATTTTCGAAGTTATTTCTTGGCTAGAATTTATCTATTATTATTTTAACTTTAGTAAATTTTCATTTAATCATTTTTATTTGAGTTATTTAATTATTCTCAAATTTTATAAAAATTCTCCTTACTCTGTGCTCTAGAAGAAACGAATTTATCCCCAGTTCCTATAGTTTCGACCCTACTTACCGCTATATACAAAATTTGTATTTTATTTGACTAGATATTTATTATTACACAAACTCGACACCTATCATATATTGTTACTGGAGCAGTTAGTTACTTACAGTTGGGATTTGTAATAGCTCAATTATTTGCAAGAAGAAAGTTAATTAGAGGAATCTATATATAGGATCTATTGGATGTAAAAGAGATCAGTTTGTAAGTGAATTGTAATCCTCTATTTTCATCAATGAATCTCACTCTTTTCTGAACTCTTTATCTTTTCCTACCCTCTCTGTTCTCTTCTTCTCTCTCCTTTCCTTCATCTTCCTCAATTTCTTAATTTTTCAACTTTGATCATTACACTAGGTTTGGATCAAGTGAATCTAACCTAAATCTTATCTATTGACATGTTTAATAACAGTTAGTAAAATAGAATTATTAATAATTAATATCAAGCTACTTTTGGCTTATTAACCTTTAATGGAATCTTGGGTCCTAAATTTGGAATATTCTTAACAGAAGGCTACATCACCTAGCGAGTAGGATTCATAGTCAACTCAACTCGTGACGACCTCAGCGATATAAACTTGTAAGCAGCCTACAAAGAAACAGGAGAGCCAAGTTCCTTTTCTTATAGAGCTAGGAAGGACCCCAATTCTGCAAATGGAACAAACCTCTATTTTTTTAGAAGAAACCTCAAAAATGAAGGGTAACAATTAGAATATCCTGCATAAGATATAAGAAATTGAGAAAAGAAAAAGTTAAGTGCTTATTGCATGGAGACCCACGACCTGAAGATTGTCACTGTTACTACTTTTTTTTTTTTAATGAAAACAGAAACCAATATTATTAATAAACTAGCTGATAATTGTTCAGCACGATTTGCTTGATAAAGAAATCTACATTAATGGCAGAAAATACATGCAATATGTCACAGATATATGTGATCTAAAAAATTATTAAATTGAATAGAGTTACAAAAAAATATATATCTTACTAATTTTGATAATTGTCTTTATTGAGGAGTAAGGAAATCGGTTTCTAAGTCTCGAATATTCTTAAATACCTTAACAAGTAGATTGGACCCAAACCCATTATTGATCATCTAATGGGTAATTGGTCTAATGTAGCAACATAGGAAAATAAGGTTATGATACATAAAGTTTGGGAGAAGGACGAAACAATTGTCATGTGGACTTTGAGTACCGCTCCATGCTAGGGTTTGGGGTTGAGTTATGGAAGCCACGGCTGCCCTCCAACAGATAGCTGGAAGGCAATCCACTTCTCCTACCTTCTCCAAGAAATCCTTTTCTGAGCTTTTCTCTACTTTTGTCTCAGACCAACCTTTGTTTAAAGTGAAGGCCATTAGATCTTCACATCGCGGCGAGCCAACTATCACGTTTGCACAGGCTGATCTTGAAGTGTTGTCTGCCCTATTTACGTTTGCTTTGGTTGGCAAATTTTCAAAGGGAAGGGCTGTCATGGACGTTATATGGAAGTTTTTTCTCTCCTTGGATCTCAAGGAAACAGTTTCGGTGGGCTTGTTAGATTCAAGACATGTGCTAATTCGATTGGGGAACGAGATGGACTTTCATAGGATTTGGTCTAGGGGAAACTGGTACATCCATGGAGTGCTGATGAGAGTGTTGAAATGGTCTCCTGCGTTTCATGTGGATCGTGAGCCTTCTGTTGTTCTGGTATGGTTCCAATTGCCGAAATTGATGATTCACTACTTTGCCAAGGAGTGTCTCTTCCAAATAGTGAGTTGCATAGGTAAACCACTGTTTATGGATTCTGCTACAGCTTCTGGTGTTCGCCTTAGTGTAGCTAGGGTTTGTGTAGAGATTGACTTGCTCCAAACTCTTCCTGTGAGGATATGGATTGCTAATAGGGAGCACGGAGGTTTCTGGCAACAGCTTATCTCATAGAGTCTTCCTAAGTATTGCAGCCACTGTTTCAAGCAAGGGCATGACAAGAATAGGTGTCATGTGCTCCATCCAGCACTGAGGATGGAAAGGGTGGAGAAGAAAGCTAATCTAGCAGGGAGTCATCCAAAAGGCCCTCATTTTTATCTGCACTTCTGTAATTCCCGAGGGCTTCATACTGTTGCAAACGACGTCGAACTCTTGCAAGTGCTTGTAGGGCTCCTCACCTTGTAGACCATGAAAAGATGGCAAGAGATGAATTAGACCAGATTTAAGTTCAAAAGGAGTATTATCATTCAAACTTGGGAAAGTAATGCATAAAGGTTGCTGATTTAAATTAGGAGCAGCCAACTCCCTTAGTGTTTGTGCATTCGCCATGGTGACTTCCTCTTGGTCTGAATCACTTGAGTTATCATTACGCAAATCCGTCAACTCAACCTCTGGATCAAGCCCTTGAGGTGCCACACTGGATTGCTCCTCTCTGAGTTGTCTGGTTTCATTCCTCGTTCTACGCGCGATCTTCTCTACTTCAGGATCGAAAATTAATTCGCCTGTACGAGAAGAACGAGGCATAAACTAGAAAAATACCAGAAAATTAGAACAAAATTGAAATTAAAAAGAAACAAATAATTAACGCCAGTCCCCGGCAACGGCGCCTAAAATTGACAGGTGCCGAACCTGTGCAATAATAATAAAAATACATAACTACCACTAAAAGCAGTCAATAATCAATTCTAGGTACTGGAGCAGGGACTCTAGGTGTGCAATGAGTTACTTGATTCACCTTGTTCCCGAAGAGTTTGTTTAATCCGATGTACCAGAATTAATTAATTGACAGACTTTACTAACAAGTAGACAGTGGCAAGCAGGGTCGTCTCCTCAGGAACTGGGGATATTTGTCTCTCTGAGATTCCAATTGGTAAAGGGGGATTTTATCGGAATGAAACTAAAAATAATTAAGCAATTCAACTCAAAATAAATAATTAACTAGCACGAATATAGGCAGGAATTAAATCAAGAATAGATAAATTCTAGCCAAGGATACAACTACTCAGACACAGTCCACTCACCCGATCATTGATGCAAGAGAGGTTCACTTAATTTATTAATAGGCTAGTTATAGTCGCCGACGAACTCTAACGACCAATTTTTTCTTAATTTATTGATAACCAAGGTACGACCATTGATTACCCCTAACCAGAAAATACTCCTAGGTACGACCGTAGGAATCAATTTCCCAATTACATTAAGATTTAGAAAAACCTAACCCCAATCAATAACACGCTACGAGGGTTATTTAAATTAGATTGCACGTTCCCCTAGTGTGTAAACACGCTAGTTGCCACTAATATTAATCAATCAAACAATTACGGATTTAATTGACTAATTTGGCAGGAGATTAATAAGTCACATTGAACATCGGGTGACAGGTCGTCAGCCTGTGCAATTATAAAAACCTGCTCAAACTAAAAATAATTTCTGTAGATAGTGATAAGCAGGGTCGAATCCACAGGGACTGCGAGTAATTGTTTCTTTTCAAATTCACAGTGACAAAGGGGGGTGTTTTTGTGTAGAAGGTGACACTCAAAGAAATCCAAATAAAATCTAAGAAACTACTAAAAAGTAAATAACAAAATATTAAAATCAAATGAATGATAATTAAGGATCTAGCCAAGGAATAACTTCAGCAATGGTTCACCTAATTGATCATCGATAAGCAAAGGCAATTCCAATTATTTACTAATAAATAGGTTATAACTACCAAACAAGCGATGACAGTCAACCCCTCCTTACTGTGTCGATGATTAAGGTACGCCCGTTAATCACTGCTCTAATTGAGAAATAATCCTAGGTACGCCCATAGAATTTAATTCCCCAATTGCCTTACGTATTAGAGGAGCCCTATTCTAACCAAATAACGCACTACCAGGGTTATTTTAGATTAGCCCGCGTATTCCCCTGACACAAACCTAATCATGCCAGTTGCCACTATTTTGAGACAATTAAACAATTACGGATTTAATTTTCCAATTGACAATAGATTATCAAATTAACTAATTATCCGGATCCAAGACAATCAATTAATCAAACAATCATAAGCACTGCAACCAAGGAATATGCGAATACCAATAAATAAAGGAAAAGATAAAATTAAATCGATCTCACAATTTTTAGGCGATCCGAAGCATCCGTTGCTCCTTGACTAGAAAAAGGGAATTAGTTCATTTTGGTGAACAAATCCCACGCAAAATTGAAGAGGAAACTGCAGCCATCAATTGGAAAATGCACAAATTCGATCCGATGGAATACTGACTGAAAAGAAAAGCTACTGGAAGTATCCATTGTTTTTGCTTCTCCTAACATACGGAGAAAGGAAAACTACTCAAGGCTAAAAGGAAAAGTCAAAGCTAAAGCTACCAAAATGCTTCCTGACATGCCAGGGAGACCAAAAGCTAAGCTAAGTTGTCTTTTGCTCCTGCCATGCCCGCAGGAGGTTTTTTTCAAGCCAAAGGCCCCCCCCAAGGGAAAAGTCCAGCCTTTCTCCTTTAAGCTACAGACGAGAGACTCAAGATAAAGCCAGTCGTCAGATGTGCGGCGGCTCTTAGGAGAAAGAAACCCTTCGTCCGTCATTCCTCTGCAGAAATTACCGAAATGGGCGTGACATCTTCTTTTCCAAAAATGCCCCTGGGGCAAGCTCTATCACTTGGGCTCCTTTCCTGCCAAATTGGTACTTATTATCATATTTTTGTTCTACTCCCTGAAATAAATGTAAAATATCAAAAGTAAGTAGAATCTAACAATTAATCCACATTAGGTCAGGTAATAGGAGGAATTAATAATAAAATAAATGGTAAAATTGCAACCTATCAATTCCCCCCACACCTAAACCATGCTTGTCCTCAAGCATGAGAACAGTAAACAAGCACCAATATTTGATAGTGGCTATTGCTCTATCCAACAAATTGCCAAGATACCAAGAAAAATAATAATCAAGCATCAATGGTCAAGTCCAAGAAACATCACTCTGGTTAGCTTCTAAACCACAAACTTCTCTAATTTCATGTTTAACTAATCTAAGAAAAAAGAATGACGCATAACATTTATCAGCAAATGGTCCAACTATTAACCAAAATCTCAACATTAAATCCATAAATCGGCAAGCTGACTTTTATTATACACTAACACAACATTCACTTTTTTTTCACATTTTTCTAACTTTAACTTTTTTCTTTTTTTTTATTCTCTTTTTTTTCAATAGTAACAAAAGACTTAGTCGCTAGCCATTAGAGCCTTTTGACGCGAACTCCAACATTGGCCAGATGAAGGAGCCCGGTTACTCAGCTTCTATCGCCACGTGACCACGTACTCATAGAAATTACTATCTTTTGACGCGAGAATCAACACTTTTAGGTGCAGATCCCCGGTTACTCAGTAGTAACTAATAGCGGAGTACAGTCAAGTTTATTCATAGCTAAAAATCACAAAAACTCAATATAACACAAAAATCAAAAGAAAACTTGCATCAGCTAGCCTCATTTTCAAACATGGAGAACTAAAGTTAATAACCGGACCAATTCACACGAAAATGCCAATAATCATTCCCTATGCCTAGGAAAGTTAACCAAAAATTATAAGAGTAAAACAATCATTGATATTCACCAAAGAGATGTTTTTGGATTCAACCACATTAACTTGGTACCCTTTTATTATTAAAACTTGGCAAAAGTAGAAATAGAGGCAATAATCCAACATCAAACCTTGGTATGCACTTACGAGCCAATCACTAAAAAGAAGAAAATGAAAATGAACGAAAGATACTAGCACCATAACTGCTCCTCCCACACCTAAATCCTACATTGCCCTCAATGGAGGAATTAAAGCAATTAAAGTGAAGAGGACAACGAAACTTCCCTCTTTGAGTGGCCAAGAGGTAGGCGGGGACGGTGGAGGAAACCAATGTGGTGGAAGTACACGCCCAAGTTCTGAGACATCATACTCAATTCAACCAGCAAATGCAAAACTCTGTCCTCCCAAAATCTCAACAAATAGCTCCAGTTGGCCAGTTAATGCCTTAACTCAGAATCAGAAATTTCAACATTGAGAGTTTAGGTATTTGACAATAACAATTCAGTCACAAGTTCTTGGCTGTCAATTAGACAGCCAGTCAGATGGAATTACCAAATCTAGTCAAAATATCCCAACCAGTACCATTGGTGCACCCCACAGATAATGAAACAACTTAAATGGCAAACCCAATCAACAAAATGTACATGTGAGGCACCCAAGGTCTATACAAATATCCCAAAAATACAGCAATTTCAATCAATACTCACGAGTGGCCCCAATTGGGTCAAATGCAGGCAGTCCAAAATCGCAACAAATGCTCTAAAGATTTAGCAATTGAAATCAATAGGTAAAATACTCCCAGCAAGTCAATTAGACGCCACCAACAGCAATAAGCAATGGAAGTGGCACAGTAGCCTTCCAATTCAACAAACAAATGCAGAAAATACCCAACCAAAGGCACTTCAAGGGACGCAAGACAGAAATCAGCAAAGTAGAACCCAAGTGATACCAAAAATAACCTTAACAAAGCAGTGAATTCAACCAATTTGAATACGTAGAATACTGTCAGAAATGCCTCCCAAAGAACAACAAAGAGCGGCAAAACTTGCCCACCCAAAATCTGTCCAAATGGCTCCATTTGGACAAGAAATTGCACAACTCAAACGATCAAAACTTAGCAATTGGGCCAAGCAACAGGCAATGGCAACAACCAATGGTTAGAATTCGAGAACAGTTTAGGCACCAAAACCCAAGAATCAAATAGGCAGGCCAGTACAGAGGATTAAGAAATGGAAAGCAACATTGCAACCAGTACCACTGGTGCACAGACAGGAAAGAATTAAATTCAATGGCAGCAACTCAACCGTAAGAACTTAAACTGAAAAATTAATCAACCAGTACAACTGGTGAGTCACAGGGAAAAATAATCAAGCGGCCAATAATTCAATAAATAACAGAAAATACCCCCACTTATGGCAGCAATTAAACCCAATTCTGTCCAAAAAGCACCCCCAGAATATGCCTAAATCACCCCTGCTATTAGCTATAAAGAAACTCAAACACAGGGTGGACTGGAACGACTCAACCAAAAAAACGCCCAATAGGCACAACTCGCTTAATTAGGCAATCCAGAACACAGGATTATCAGATGTTAAACAACTACCATCACCAGTACCACTGGTGAGTGCATAGGGAGAAATTAAAGCAAATAACCAATCCAGTGAACAAAATAGATTCGAACACCCAAACAGCGCCAAAAATGAGCGGAAATTAAAGCCAGAAGCAATGGTCAACTACCTCCCAAAGTACCCCCAAATATCGCAGCAGTTTAACTCAACTCTACCCAAAATTAGACCAGAAAATGCCCAAAATTACGGCCCGCTGTTTTCCAACAAGAAGCCCAAGCAAATGTGCAAAATTTTGCAATTTAGGGTTCAGAATAAGACAAATTGAGGCAGGAATCGCAATACCTCCACCTGCCAACAATTGACAGGTGGTAACGAGTTGGGGTGGAGCTGGCGGAGATGAGAGCTCACGAGCTGGTGGTGGGCTGCTGGACTTCGTCGACGAGCTGCAGGGGGGAGGAAGCGCGGCTCGCGGCAGGGCGACAGGCAGCGGCGCGCGGGCCTGCTGTGGTGGTGGTTGTGGAGCTTGAGCAGGCGGCGGCGCGCAGTGACGGGTTTTTACTTTAAGTGCAAGTTTAATTCCGAATTTACACCCGTTGGACTGCAAGTATACAGGTCGCAATTGTAGTACGAGATGTGTATCGGGTCGATCCCACGAGGAGCAATTTAAAACACTTATTAGATACTAATTTACTCTATTATTTAGACTCACAATTAATTTGAGCAGAAACTTCAGATTTTAATTCAACTACAAGAGTTCTTAACTAGATAAATGCAATTTCACAATAGGAGTAGAATTCACTAAATATTAAGATCTAGGGATGTAGATTCCACTTATGACACAAAAGATCTAAAATGAATTAATTCAACACTTGTTACTGCTCTTGTTTCACCAAGGATTCATTTCCAGAAATACCAAAATCACATTCTCATGATAATAATGGGTTAAAACAGATTAGTTTTTCCTAATCTCTTGGTAAATACTAAATCTGTTCTTATTCACACATGAAATGCAGATTTCATCCACTTGAATGTATTTCTATTCTCATGAATATACAACTCAAGTTCTACTTGTGTCATTCCATTATTTTTACCATTTCTCAATGAATAAAAATAACTATAAACCTGCTATTGGTGATCAAGCAACAACAAGTAATCCAACATACACAAGTAGATAAGTTAATACAAGACATAACAGGCATGAATAACAATCACTTCATATCATTTGGCCATAAGCTTCATCTACTCCCTAGATAAAGAAAATTAGCTACTCATGAATGATAAAACACTCATAACTTCATTAATGTAAATCATCATGAATTACAAATACAAACAGAGTAAAGAAAATCTTAGCCAAGATATGGTAAAGCCTTCCAAAAATCTCCTTTGTCTTGAACTTAGATGATTACAAGATGAAATCCCAATTGCCCCTTGCAAGTCCTAGGTAGAGAGAATATGTTTTTCTGTAAGAAGCTAAGCTACGAATGGATCTCAGACCTCTCCCCATATTTCTGCATAAAAGGTGGTAGAAATTCCATTCCTCTCACTTCATAATTTCCTCCACTCAGATTTTGTAAAAAGAAGTCAAAGATATGATGTTTCCTTTTGTCCACACTCATTTGGTCTTCTCTTTTATTGCAGAAGCATGTGCACCGAATTCCCTTGCATCTTATAGCTGGAAAGTGGTATGAACACAAGAGAATTGACTGAGTCAAATTGCAGAATTTCGGCTATAAAACGCGCCTACACAAAACGCGGCATAACTCGCGTTTTGTCTACTCGCGTTTTCACTCTGGCCTTATTTCAACTGCAATTTTCTGCATGATTCAGGCCGAACTAGCTTTTGTGCAAAACACAAAAGTTGTAGCCCTTTGAGTTAGCTTTCCAATGCTTTAAGAATCATCCAAATCGGAGCTTTGTGGCCTGAGATATGATCGAAATACTGTCACCTGTTCAAACCTCTGTTTTAACTTCCGACCACAGAATGCAGCTTCTGTATTCCAACGTTTTGCCCATGAAGATGGCAGAAATGGATTTCGATGTCTTCATACGAATTGTAGGTCTCTTTCTTAGCTTTAAAATGGTATAAAGATCACCTCAATCCGATAAGTGTAACTCCAGATATGGTCAAAATACTGAAGAGTGTCAAAACTGACTTGAAGTGCAATTCTTCATTTGAACGTTTTTCACTTCATTTTTCTTTTCACCACTTAATTTCATCACCAAATCTCTATTTTTCATCTCATTTGCCATCCTTTGGTGATTGAGTCATCATTCCTGCATAAAAATGAAGGTTTTACCATTAAAATCACTAAAAATGCAATATTATCCACTTTTACCAAAAATATATAATTTTACCAAAAACCTCTTTATTTTATTTATAAAACTAAATAATCAACTCAAAATTAACTAATAAAATGCACTTAAAAATACGTAAAATAAACTCTTATCAAATACCCCCACACTTGAATCATTGCTTGTCCTCAAGCAATATAAAATTCTAACCATCAATGATCCAAAAAAATTGAAAATAAACATATGTAGTATTTCAACTCCATTTCCTTGAATCAAGGTAAATAACCCTTATGTGATCTTTCCATTAAGTTCAAGTACTCATAATATCAAGCAAAGAAGAGCCAAGTATACCATAATTTTGCCAATTCAACTCAACTTCTTATTTTTATCCAATTTCGCAAGCAAGCAACTCCTATAGTCAATAAAGATGCTAACTAATCTCATGATCAACTTCTTATTTTTCTTAAAGAGGGATTTAATTTACTTTTTATTTATTTATTTATTATTATTTTATTTTTTTTATATTTTAAGGGTTAAATATTACTTAAGTTGTGAAAAATGCCTTTTGACGCGAAGATCAACATTTTTAGATGCAGATCCCCGGTTACTCAACATTTCATATACTCAAGTTGCTTTGCATACTCTTAATTCAAGTACCTTTTTACGCGAATGTCGACATTTGTAGATGCCAACCCCCGGTTACTCGGTATGAGAATCATTGGAGTAGAATAACCCTCTTTTTTTTTTTTTTTTTTTTTGATATATATATATATAATAAAATTCCCTCTAAGAGTAATCATGAGAAGAGTATGACACTTATTAACCATATTAATTTCTTATCTTATAAGATTAGATAAAAAGAAGAATTTTCATCAAATATACAAAATGTAGGCATAATTTTCTCCACTTTACTAGATATACTTTCCTATAGATGTAAAAATTATAATCACATAAAAATCATTTCCAAATTTCATGAGAAAAGAAGTATCAAAACCGCATATATTTATTTTAAAAGGATAAGTGACAAAATTTTATTTAAGGTTTTGGAAAAATTTTGACAGAGTCTCCCCTTAAAAGTGGACTAAAACTCCCTGCCAGCAACCACAAGAAACACCATTTAAGCACAAGAATTATATCAAACACAACTAAAACCACAAGTCTCCCCTTAAAAGTGGACTAAAACTCCCTGCCAGCAACCACAAGAAACACCATTTAAGCACAAGAATTATATCAAACACAACTAAAACCACAAGTCTCCCCTTAAAAGTGGACTAAAACTCCCTGCCAGCAACCACAAGAAACACCATTTAAGCACAAGAATTATATCAAACACAACTAAAACCACAAGTATCACACATATTTCTCCCCCCACACTTAAATTACACATTGTCCTCAATGTGTAGGGAAGAAATGAAACAAAAGAAGAAAAGAAAAGAAAGAAGTACTCCCCAAGTCAATGGCTGAGATCCTTATCAGCCACTAATCACGAACCACTGTCAAAATACAAGTACCTACCACATAGAAAACAGAAAAATAAAATGAAGTTAAACATCTTAAGTTCCACAAGTTAAGATAATTAGGCAAGCAAGTTCATCAACTAAAGATAGCTTCTGCAGTGTGCCAAGTCAGTCATCTCCCTCAGCATCATCGTCATCCTGTGCATCACGATTGGGCGGTGGATGAATGCCCAAATGATCTTCAATTCGGCTTAGACGATTCCTAACGTCAGCGAACTGGAATGCAAAGTCCTCCATATGATCAAAAAGTCGCTGCCAATTAGTTTGTGGTGGAGGAGGAGGTGGTGCTGCAGTAGATGGTCCAGCTCCATCGCGACCATGTCTAGCCTTTTGTCTCCGCTCCTGAACAGGGCGTGGAATGTCTCCCGTGCCAATACCAAGGCGGCGAAGAGTAGTGATAGTCATCTCAGCACGTGGTGGAACATACTCCCGCCGCATGCCTTCCAACGGAACTTCAAAACGGGGGAAGATTAAAGTCAGTAGACGAGGAAATGAAAGTTTGAAGGAAGTTGTCTTACGCCTCGCCGTAGACCTAATGTGGCTGATGATGATGTTAGGCAATGAAATCCGAGCATATGGAGATGTCCGGTTATGGAACATGTAATCCAAGAAGTAGATATCGCTCTTGCGGACGTCCGTGTGCCCCGTCTTCTTTGGGATGACATTGTGAGCCATCATGTAAATGATAAGACGATGACGAGGTTCGAATACATTCGCCAATATGGTCTCCTTTCTGGTAGAGCGAAAAGGTTGGTACTCGAGACCAAACCTAGCCATGGCCAATGAAGGATCCCATCTCCTATTCGGGGGAACAAACTCCTTCTTCAAGTCTACTGGACGTCCGTCATCCATACACCCCAAAATAGCAGCCAAATCTTGCCGTGACAAGGTGATTCGTCTTCCACGCACCCAGGACTCAACTATTTCTCCACTATGGCGCGCCTTACTTTCAATGTTGGCGTAAAACTCGCGCACCAAGTCTGGGTAGTAATGGTTTGGAAGGGTGAGAATCGGAGCCCATCCTAGCTGAGCAAAAGCCTCTGAGATGTTGTACATCATCTCAACTGGTGGACTGACGTGCATCTCAAACAAAAACTCCAAATTAGCACGCGCCTCATGCCACTCCTGATTCCTGCGAGTATTGAACCTAGCACTGTCAAATACCGATTTTTCCGCTCCACGGGAGGTGCCCTCACCAGGTCGACGGTTAACTGGTGGAGGAGAAGGTGAATTCTCCTCTTCAGTCACCTCCATCTCTTCATTAACCTCCCTCTCCTCACTACTAGAGGATGAAAGTACCGCT
Organism: Coffea arabica; assembly: GCF_036785885.1. Taxonomy (NCBI): domain Eukaryota; kingdom Viridiplantae; phylum Streptophyta; class Magnoliopsida; order Gentianales; family Rubiaceae; genus Coffea; species Coffea arabica. The sequence continues at coordinate 45,780,028 of NC_092324.1, read as the reverse complement.
CTTCTTCCCCTTGGCATAGTACCTAAAAAATATTTCAATTATCCACATGTACTACAACTCATTATTTGGCAACAAAAGTTCAGCATTAATCCAAATAACCTCAAATACAATTGCTCAAGTTCTAATCATTCAATGATCGTACAAGACATATTTTCTGCCTAAAGTTGCCCAAAATCACCAAATTACACAAGATATGTATCAATTATAATTTAATTAGTGAAAATAGGAACAATTATGATTATAACTATTTAGAATTAACAATAATAATATGCTTTTAGCTATAATCATGTTTAGGCAAAAATTAAACTAATTAACTCACCAAATCAACCAAATTACTCACTATACACAATGCACATGCTTAAACATCATCAACTAACCATTTTTAATCATAATTTAACATCACCAATGGCTCAAAAACATCCTAAATCCATTTTCCAATTTCCTCCAAATATAGCAATTGTGAAATTTTTAAAGCAATAATGACCAACAACTTGCTACATTTAAACATGTAAACATACTTAAACAATCTTAATAAGCATGAATAAATTCAAAAATGGTCAAATACATCATCAAATTTTCGACATTAAAAGATGTCAGATAGCTCAGGATAAAAAAAATATGACTTTCTAAAATCAAAAGATTTGATGAAGAAACTTACCTCAATCACGTAGAAGGATGTTTGGTGATGCTAAAAATGTCAAAAGCCCTATGAAACAACCACCAATTGACCTCAAATAGAAGAAATTAGAGTTTAAGAACCCTAACCTTTAATCCGTCAAAAACCTGATTTTAGGTGTTTTTCTTGGATTTTAATCGGTTAAAAAGGGTATATGAAGCTCAAAAGGTGTTGGGGTGATGATTTCTAGCAAGATTATGGAGTATAAATGAAGATTTGTGAGTTGGGTAGAAGAGAAGAAGGAAAAACGCGGCTGGAAAAATTGAGAAGAGAGGAAAAAAAAAAAAATTTGAAGCTGAAATCGCGTTTCTGAAGGCTATATTCAGACACAGAAAACGCGACTAAAAACGCGCCTTCAACTCGCGTTTTTGAAGTCGCGTTTCCTGCACAAATCTTGCAGGACTGAAAACGCGACTGTGTTTGAAAACGCGACTTAGAGTCGCGTTTCCGAAGTCGCGTTTTTGAGTCTTGATCCAGGCTTGAAAACGCGACTTCCATTAAAACGCGAATTTTGGTCGCGTTTTGAAGGCGCGTTTTCTGTTCTGCAGGTGCAGAATTGAAAACGCGATTCTGAGAAACGCGACTTGTAGTCGCGTTTTCTTTGAAAACGCGTTTTCTGCTTCGATTTTTAGCAGAATTTCAACTTTTGAAAAATTACAAAAGGTACCCCAATGACTCAAAATGCATCATAGATCATTTGTTTGCCAATTTTAATGGCTGGAACAAATGTAAAACATTAAAAACATGCATTTTACCCCTTTATAATGAATCAAAAACACCTTTAACGCAAATCGAGGGGTTGAGTTGTTTGATCAAAGTTCGCCTTTTTTGTACTCAATTGGTCATCCTTGCCTTCAATTGCCAACCCTACATTACAAAAACAACAATTTAGCTAAAACATTGATTCAAACCACAAAATCACACCAAGTTAACAAATATAACCTAAATATTGGGTTGCCTCCCAATTAGCGCTTTTGTTTATAGTCGTTGGCTCGACTGAAAAAGTTGAATCACTTTAGAGCATTAGAGAGAGATTTTCTCCCCATGGGTCGAAACTCCCGAACCAATCCACCATGTGGTGAACCATGCATTGATCTTCATAGTCCAATTTCCTCAAATGCCAAGGAGGAATATTAGACTTGTCATAGAGAGGCTCAACTTCACCTTGGAGTGGATTTTGCTTGTCTTTTCTGAATTGGCTCAACTTTTCACCATTTTCTTCATGGAATGGAGAATTTATTAAGCCAACTTCCATCCTTATCTTCTCCTCCTTTGTTCCTACACCATGAAAGTTAGTACCAAGGACATTTATAAATTTAACTTCTTCGATCCTTTCTTGGTTAACCTTTTCATCATATGGCATATTAGAAACAAGAGCAGTAGGCTCTATATTCCCTTCTTTATTATCCAAATTGAATTCCAATTCCTCACCATTAACCCGTAATATAAGCTTACCATTTTCTACATCAATTATAGTTCGTGCAGTGGCTAAAAACGGTCGTCCTAGAATAATTGGCATTCTCACATCTTCTTCAATATCTAAGACAACAAAATCCACAGGTATTATAGATTGTCTTACCTTTATGAGCACATTTTCCAAAATACCCATGGGACGTGTGATTGACCGATCCGCCAATTGCAATGTAATATTGGTAGCTTTTAGCTCTTGAAATCCCAATCTCCGGGCAACCGATAACGGCATAAGTGACACACTTGCACCTAAATCACATAAAGCATTAGAAAAATGCAATTGACCAATAGTGCAAGAAATAGAAAAACTTCCCGGATCTTTCAATTTAGGAGGGAGTTTATTCTTAATCAATGCACTACACTCTTCCGTTAATGCTATCATCTCATTATCTACAATTTTCCTCTTCTTTGACATGATGTCTTTCAAGAAACGTGCATAAGAGGGAATCTGTGTTATAGCATCAATGAAAGGAATGTTAATGTGCAATTGTTTAAACATTTTGAAGAACTTTTCAAACTCCCGATCCTGTCCATCTTTCTTCAACCTGTGAGCAAAAGGTATCACATTAGAATTTAATTTGGGATGAAGTGCATCAATATCAATGATAACATGATCATTTTGACTTTCTTGCTCCCCTTCAATTGCTTGCTTCTTGTCTTTTTCACCACCTGAATTTTCAAAATCGAATCCCTCAACCGTTTTACCGCTTCTAAGAATGATTGCATTGACATGCTCTCTCGGATTCACTTCGGTTTTACTTGATAATTCACCAGGGTTTCTATTGTTGATCACATTGGCAATTTGACCAATTTGAACCTCCAAGTTTCTGTACATCCCAGCTAATTGGTCCAACCGCCCCTCAACTCGCTCGAATCTATCCGAAGTCACCTTAGCAAGTTTTTCCACCGCGATCTCCCAACTTGGTTTAGTTTCAGCCTGTGGTTGCCTTGGTTGAAATCCCGGCGGATTGGTTGGCCTTTGTTGATTGCCTTGATCTTTCCATCCAAAGTTTGGATGATTTCTCCACCCCGGATTGTAAGTATTCGAGTAGGGATTATTTGGAGCATTTCGGTTGTAATTATTGACAAATTGTACCTGCTCAGAATCAATACACTCATTAATATCATGTTCACCTCCACAGAAAGAGCAACAAGCTACGTGTGCATTAGATGAACTTGGACCAACTCCACCTTGTCTACTTAGCAATTTCATCACATCATTCATTTGAGCACTCAGCATATTGAGAGTGTCCATTTCTATCATACCTGCGTGACGTCTCGTATTACCTCTTTCATTGGCCCATTGGTAGTTATTTGCGGCCATTTCTTCTATCAAATTCTGAGCTTCTTGGGGTGATTTACCCATTAAAGCTCCACCTGCGGCTGCATCAATGATAGTTTTAGTGGAGAAAGATAAACCATTATAAAAGGTTTGTATAATCAGCCATTCGGGTAGTCCATGGTGTGGACATTTCCGTAACAAATCTCTAAACCTTTCCCATGCTTCATATAATGATTCTCCTTCCATTTGACTAAAACCAGTGATATCCATTCTTAGCTTAGCAGTCTTACCAGGTGGAAAATACTTATTCAAAAATGCCCTTGATAAATCATCCCATGTGGTAAAAGTGTTAGGAGCATGAGAGTGTAACCACATTTTTGCCTTATCTCTTAATGAAAATGGGAACAACCGTAACCTTACAGCATCATCACTAACTCCATTCATTTTAATTGTATCACATATTTCTAAGAATGTAGCTAAGTGTGAGTTAGGATCTTCTACAGCATTACCTCCAAATTGAGATTGTTGAACCATTTGGATAAGTGATGGCTTAATCTCAAAGTTGTTAGCATTTACCGTAGGCCTTACTATGCTTGTTTGAGATCCTTGTGTTCCCGGTAGAGCAAAATCTCGTAGAACTCGCCTATTTGCTTCATTTTCAGCCATTTCTTCTTCAAATGGTAGTTCTATCAAAATTTCCTCTATCGGTTGCCAAATCTCTTGTTCCTCTTGCTGTTGTGTGTGCCTCCTTTGTCTACGTAGTGTCCTCTCAATTTCTGGATCGAAAGGTGCGACTTCTCGAGACTCCCGGTGCATACACTACAAACGGAAATAAGGGATATTATGCAACTTCAATGGTAAAAAAAAAAAAACTGATTATAATATAAGATTAAATATAATCTAAAAAATAAAGCTGTCTAAATTAATAAATATGATTAGACTCTAATATTGCCGCTCCCCGGCAACGGCGCCAAAAACTTGACGGGTTTTTACTTTAAGTGCAAGTTTAATTCCGAATTTACACCCGTTGGACTGCAAGTATACAGGTCGCAATTGTAGTACGAGATGTGTATCGGGTCGATCCCACGAGGAGCAATTTAAAACACTTATTAGATACTAATTTACTCTATTATTTAGACTCACAATTAATTTGAGCAGAAACTTCAGATTTTAATTCAACTACAAGAGTTCTTAACTAGATAAATGCAATTTCACAATAGGAGTAGAATTCACTAAATATTAAGATCTAGGGATGTAGATTCCACTTATGACACAAAAGATCTAAAATGAATTAATTCAACACTTGTTACTGCTCTTGTTTCACCAAGGATTCATTTCCAGAAATACCAAAATCACATTCTCATGATAATAATGGGTTAAAACAGATTAGTTTTTCCTAATCTCTTGGTAAATACTAAATCTGTTCTTATTCACACATGAAATGCAGATTTCATCCACTTGAATGTATTTCTATTCTCATGAATATACAACTCAAGTTCTACTTGTGTCATTCCATTATTTTTACCATTTCTCAATGAATAAAAATAACTATAAACCTGCTATTGGTGATCAAGCAACAACAAGTAATCCAACATACACAAGTAGATAAGTTAATACAAGACATAACAGGCATGAATAACAATCACTTCATATCATTTGGCCATAAGCTTCATCTACTCCCTAGATAAAGAAAATTAGCTACTCATGAATGATAAAACACTCATAACTTCATTAATGTAAATCATCATGAATTACAAATACAAACAGAGTAAAGAAAATCTTAGCCAAGATATGGTAAAGCCTTCCAAAAATCTCCTTTGTCTTGAACTTAGATGATTACAAGATGAAATCCCAATTGCCCCTTGCAAGTCCTAGGTAGAGAGAATATGTTTTTCTGTAAGAAGCTAAGCTACGAATGGATCTCAGACCTCTCCCCATATTTCTGCATAAAAGGTGGTAGAAATTCCATTCCTCTCACTTCATAATTTCCTCCACTCAGATTTTGTAAAAAGAAGTCAAAGATATGATGTTTCCTTTTGTCCACACTCATTTGGTCTTCTCTTTTATTGCAGAAGCATGTGCACCGAATTCCCTTGCATCTTATAGCTGGAAAGTGGTATGAACACAAGAGAATTGACTGAGTCAAATTGCAGAATTTCGGCTATAAAACGTGCCTACACAAAACGCGGCATAACTCGCGTTTTGTCTACTCGCGTTTTCACTCTGGCCTTATTTCAACTGCAATTTTCTCCATGATTCAGGCCGAACTAGCTTTTGTGCAAAACACAAAAGTTGTAGCCCTTTGAGTTAGCTTTCCAATGCTTTAAGAATCATCCAAATCGGAGCTTTGTGGCCTGAGATATGATCGAAATACTGTCACCTGTTCAAACCTCTGTTTTAACTTCCGACCACAGAATGCAGCTTCTGTATTCCAACGTTTTGCCCATGAAGATGGCAGAAATGGATTTCGATGTCTTCATACGAATTGTAGGTCTCTTTCTTAGCTTTAAAATGGTATAAAGATCACCTCAATCCGATAAGTGTAACTCCAGATATGGTCAAAATACTGAAGAGTGTCAAAACTGACTTGAAGTGCAATTCTTCATTTGAACGTTTTTCACTTCATTTTTCTTTTCACCACTTAATTTCATCACCAAATCTCTATTTTTCATCTCATTTGCCATCCTTTGGTGATTGAGTCATCATTCCTGCATAAAAATGAAGGTTTTACCATTAAAATCACTAAAAATGCAATATTATCCACTTTTACCAAAAATATATAATTTTACCAAAAACCTCTTTATTTTATTTATAAAACTAAATAATCAACTCAAAATTAACTAATAAAATGCACTTAAAAATACGTAAAATAAACTCTTATCAAATACCCCCACACTTGAATCATTGCTTGTCCTCAAGCAATATAAAATTCTAACCATCAATGATCCAAAAAAATTGAAAATAAACATATGTAGTATTTCAACTCCATTTCCTTGAATCAAGGTAAATAACCCTTATGTGATCTTTCCATTAAGTTCAAGTACTCATAATATCAAGCAAAGAAGAGCCAAGTATACCATAATTTTGCCAATTCAACTCAACTTCTTATTTTTATCCAATTTCGCAAGCAAGCAACTCCTATAGTCAATAAAGATGCTAACTAATCTCATGATCAACTTCTTATTTTTCTTAAAGAGGGATTTAATTTACTTTTTATTTATTTATTTATTATTATTTTATTTTTTTTATATTTTAAGGGTTAAATATTACTTAAGTTGTGAAAAATGCCTTTTGACGCGAAGATCAACATTTTTAGATGCAGATCCCCGGTTACTCAACATTTCACATACTCAAGTTGCTTTGCATACTCTTAATTCAAGTACCTTTTTACGCGAATGTCGACATTTGTAGATGCCAACCCCCGGTTACTCGGTATGAGAATCATTGGAGTAGAATAACCCTCTTTTTTTTTTTTGATATATATATATATAATAAAATTCCCTCTAAGAGTAATCATGAGAAGAGTATGACACTTATTAACCATATTAATTTCTTATCTTATAAGATTAGATAAAAAGAAGAATTTTCATCAAATATACAAAATGTAGGCATAATTTTCTCCACTTTACTAGATATACTTTCCTATAGATGTAAAAATTATAATCACATAAAAATCATTTCCAAATTTCATGAGAAAAGAAGTATCAAAACCGCATATATTTATTTTAAAAGGATAAGTGACAAAATTTTATTTAAGGTTTTGGAAAAATTTTGACAGAGTCTCCCCTTAAAAGTGGACTAAAACTCCCTGCCAGCAACCACAAGAAACACCATTTAAGCACAAGAATTATATCAAACACAACTAAAACCACAAGTCTCCCCTTAAAAGTGGACTAAAACTCCCTGCCAGCAACCACAAGAAACACCATTTAAGCACAAGAATTATATCAAACACAACTAAAACCACAAGTCTCCCCTTAAAAGTGGACTAAAACTCCCTGCCAGCAACCACAAGAAACACCATTTAAGCACAAGAATTATATCAAACACAACTAAAACCACAAGTATCACACATATTTCTCCCCCCACACTTAAATTACACATTGTCCTCAATGTGTAGGGAAGAAATGAAACAAAAGAAGAAAAGAAAAGAAAGAAGTACTCCCCAAGTCAATGGCTGAGATCCTTATCAGCCACTAATCACGAACCACTGTCAAAATACAAGTACCTACCACATAGAAAACAGAAAAATAAAATGAAGTTAAACATCTTAAGTTCCACAAGTTAAGATAATTAGGCAAGCAAGTTCATCAACTAAAGATAGCTTCTGCAGTGTGCCAAGTCAGTCATCTCCCTCAGCATCATCGTCATCCTGTGCATCACGATTGGGCGGTGGATGAATGCCCAAATGATCTTCAATTCGGCTTAGACGATTCCTAACGTCAGCGAACTGGAATGCAAAGTCCTCCATATGATCAAAAAGTCGCTGCCAATTAGTTTGTGGTGGAGGAGGAGGTGGTGCTGCAGTAGATGGTCCAGCTCCATCGCGACCATGTCTAGCCTTTTGTCTCCGCTCCTGAACAGGGCGTGGAATGTCTCCCGTGCCAATACCAAGGCGGCGAAGAGTAGTGATAGTCATCTCAGCACGTGGTGGAACATACTCCCGCCGCATGCCTTCCAACGGAACTTCAAAACGGGGGAAGATTAAAGTCAGTAGACGAGGAAATGAAAGTTTGAAGGAAGTTGTCTTACGCCTCGCCGTAGACCTAATGTGGCTGATGATGATGTTAGGCAATGAAATCCGAGCATATGGAGATGTCCGGTTATGGAACATGTAATCCAAGAAGTAGATATCGCTCTTGCGGACGTCCGTGTGCCCCGTCTTCTTTGGGATGACATTGTGAGCCATCATGTAAATGATAAGACGATGACGAGGTTCGAATACATTCGCCAATATGGTCTCCTTTCTGGTAGAGCGAAAAGGTTGGTACTCGAGACCAAACCTAGCCATGGCCAATGAAGGATCCCATCTCCTATTCGGGGGAACAAACTCCTTCTTCAAGTCTACTGGACGTCCGTCATCCATACACCCCAAAATAGCAGCCAAATCTTGCCGTGACAAGGTGATTCGTCTTCCACGCACCCAGGACTCAACTATTTCTCCACTATGGCGCGCCTTACTTTCAATGTTGGCGTAAAACTCGCGCACCAAGTCTGGGTAGTAATGGTTTGGAAGGGTGAGAATCGGAGCCCATCCTAGCTGAGCAAAAGCCTCTGAGATGTTGTACATCATCTCAACTGGTGGACTGACGTGCATCTCAAACAAAAACTCCAAATTAGCACGCGCCTCATGCCACTCCTGATTCCTGCGAGTATTGAACCTAGCACTGTCAAATACCGATTTTTCCGCTCCACGGGAGGTGCCCTCACCAGGTCGACGGTTAACTGGTGGAGGAGAAGGTGAATTCTCCTCTTCAGTCACCTCCATCTCTTCATTAACCTCCCTCTCCTCACTACTAGAGGATGAAAGTACCGCTCTTCTTCCCCTTGGCATAGTACCTAAAAAATATTTCAATTATCCACATGTACTACAACTCATTATTTGGCAACAAAAGTTCAGCATTAATCCAAATAACCTCAAATACAATTGCTCAAGTTCTAATCATTCAATGATCGTACAAGACATATTTTCTGCCTAAAGTTGCCCAAAATCACCAAATTACACAAGATATGTATCAATTATAATTTAATTAGTGAAAATAGGAACAATTATGATTATAACTATTTAGAATTAACAATAATAATATGCTTTTAGCTATAATCATGTTTAGGCAAAAATTAAACTAATTAACTCACCAAATCAACCAAATTACTCACTATACACAATGCACATGCTTAAACATCATCAACTAACCATTTTTAATCATAATTTAACATCACCAATGGCTCAAAAACATCCTAAATCCATTTTCCAATTTCCTCCAAATATAGCAATTGTGAAATTTTTAAAGCAATAATGACCAACAACTTGCTACATTTAAACATGTAAACATACTTAAACAATCTTAATAAGCATGAATAAATTCAAAAATGGTCAAATACATCATCAAATTTTCGACATTAAAAGATGTCAGATAGCTCAGGATAAAAAAAATATGACTTTCTAAAATCAAAAGATTTGATGAAGAAACTTACCTCAATCACGTAGAAGGATGTTTGGTGATGCTAAAAATGTCAAAAGCCCTATGAAACAACCACCAATTGACCTCAAATAGAAGAAATTAGAGTTTAAGAACCCTAACCTTTAATCCGTCAAAAACCTGATTTTAGGTGTTTTTCTTGGATTTTAATCGGTTAAAAAGGGTATATGAAGCTCAAAAGGTGTTGGGGTGATGATTTCTAGCAAGATTATGGAGTATAAATGAAGATTTGTGAGTTGGGTAGAAGAGAAGAAGGAAAAACGCGGCTGGAAAAATTGAGAAGAGAGGAAAAAAAAAAAAATTTGAAGCTGAAATCGCGTTTCTGAAGGCTATATTCAGACACAGAAAACGCGACTAAAAACGCGCCTTCAACTCGCGTTTTTGAAGTCGCGTTTCCTGCACAAATCTTGCAGGACTGAAAACGCGACTGTGTTTGAAAACGCGACTTAGAGTCGCGTTTCCGAAGTCGCGTTTTTGAGTCTTGATCCAGGCTTGAAAACGCGACTTCCATTAAAACGCGAATTTTGGTCGCGTTTTGAAGGCGCGTTTTCTGTTCTGCAGGTGCAGAATTGAAAACGCGATTCTGAGAAACGCGACTTGTAGTCGCGTTTTCTTTGAAAACGCGTTTTCTGCTTCGATTTTTAGCAGAATTTCAACTTTTGAAAAATTACAAAAGGTACCCCAATGACTCAAAATGCATCATAGATCATTTGTTTGCCAATTTTAATGGCTGGAACAAATGTAAAACATTAAAAACATGCATTTTACCCCTTTATAATGAATCAAAAAAACCTTTAACGCAAATCGAGGGGTTGAGTTGTTTGATCAAAGTTCGCCTTTTTTGTACTCAATTGGTCATCCTTGCCTTCAATTGCCAACCCTACATTACAAAAACAACAATTTAGCTAAAACATTGATTCAAACCACAAAATCACACCAAGTTAACAAATATAACCTAAATATTGGGTTGCCTCCCAATTAGCGCTTTTGTTTATAGTCGTTGGCTCGACTGAAAAAGTTGAATCACTTTAGAGCATTAGAGAGAGATTTTCTCCCCATGGGTCGAAACTCCCGAACCAATCCACCATGTGGTGAACCATGCATTGATCTTCATAGTCCAATTTCCTCAAATGCCAAGGAGGAATATTAGACTTGTCATAGAGAGGCTCAACTTCACCTTGGAGTGGATTTTGCTTGTCTTTTCTGAATTGGCTCAACTTTTCACCATTTTCTTCATGGAATGGAGAATTTATTAAGCCAACTTCCATCCTTATCTTCTCCTCCTTTGTTCCTACACCATGAAAGTTAGTACCAAGGACATTTATAAATTTAACTTCTTCGATCCTTTCTTGGTTAACCTTTTCATCATATGGCATATTAGAAACAAGAGCAGTAGGCTCTATATTCCCTTCTTTATTATCCAAATTGAATTCCAATTCCTCACCATTAACCCGTAATATAAGCTTACCATTTTCTACATCAATTATAGTTCGTGCAGTGGCTAAAAACGGTCGTCCTAGAATAATTGGCATTCTCACATCTTCTTCAATATCTAAGACAACAAAATCCACAGGTATTATAGATTGTCTTACCTTTATGAGCACATTTTCCAAAATACCCATGGGACGTGTGATTGACCGATCCGCCAATTGCAATGTAATATTGGTAGCTTTTAGCTCTTGAAATCCCAATCTCCGGGCAACCGATAACGGCATAAGTGACACACTTGCACCTAAATCACATAAAGCATTAGAAAAATGCAATTGACCAATAGTGCAAGAAATAGAAAAACTTCCCGGATCTTTCAATTTAGGAGGGAGTTTATTCTTAATCAATGCACTACACTCTTCCGTTAATGCTATCATCTCATTATCTACAATTTTCCTCTTCTTTGACATGATGTCTTTCAAGAAACGTGCATAAGAGGGAATCTGTGTTATAGCATCAATGAAAGGAATGTTAATGTGCAATTGTTTAAACATTTTGAAGAACTTTTCAAACTCCCGATCCTGTCCATCTTTCTTCAACCTGTGAGCAAAAGGTATCACATTAGAATTTAATTTGGGATGAAGTGCATCAATATCAATGATAACATGATCATTTTGACTTTCTTGCTCCCCTTCAATTGCTTGCTTCTTGTCTTTTTCACCACCTGAATTTTCAAAATCGAATCCCTCAACCGTTTTACCGCTTCTAAGAATGATTGCATTGACATGCTCTCTCGGATTCACTTCGGTTTTACTTGATAATTCACCAGGGTTTCTATTGTTGATCACATTGGCAATTTGACCAATTTGAACCTCCAAGTTTCTGTACATCCCAGCTAATTGGTCCAACCGCCCCTCAACTCGCTCGAATCTATCCGAAGTCACCTTAGCAAGTTTTTCCACCGCGATCTCCCAACTTGGTTTAGTTTCAGCCTGTGGTTGCCTTGGTTGAAATCCCGGCGGATTGGTTGGCCTTTGTTGATTGCCTTGATCTTTCCATCCAAAGTTTGGATGATTTCTCCACCCCGGATTGTAAGTATTCGAGTAGGGATTATTTGGAGCATTTCGGTTGTAATTATTGACAAATTGTACCTGCTCAGAATCAATACACTCATTAATATCATGTTCACCTCCACAGAAAGAGCAACAAGCTACGTGTGCATTAGATGAACTTGGACCAACTCCACCTTGTCTACTTAGCAATTTCATCACATCATTCATTTGAGCACTCAGCATATTGAGAGTGTCCATTTCTATCATACCTGCGTGACGTCTCGTATTACCTCTTTCATTGGCCCATTGGTAGTTATTTGCGGCCATTTCTTCTATCAAATTCTGAGCTTCTTGGGGTGATTTACCCATTAAAGCTCCACCTGCGGCTGCATCAATGATAGTTTTAGTGGAGAAAGATAAACCATTATAAAAGGTTTGTATAATCAGCCATTCGGGTAGTCCATGGTGTGGACATTTCCGTAACAAATCTCTAAACCTTTCCCATGCTTCATATAATGATTCTCCTTCCATTTGACTAAAACCAGTGATATCCATTCTTAGCTTAGCAGTCTTACCAGGTGGAAAATACTTATTCAAAAATGCCCTTGATAAATCATCCCATGTGGTAAAAGTGTTAGGAGCATGAGAGTGTAACCACATTTTTGCCTTATCTCTTAATGAAAATGGGAACAACCGTAACCTTACAGCATCATCACTAACTCCATTCATTTTAATTGTATCACATATTTCTAAGAATGTAGCTAAGTGTGAGTTAGGATCTTCTACAGCATTACCTCCAAATTGAGATTGTTGAACCATTTGGATAAGTGATGGCTTAATCTCAAAGTTGTTAGCATTTACCGTAGGCCTTACTATGCTTGTTTGAGATCCTTGTGTTCCCGGTAGAGCAAAATCTCGTAGAACTCGCCTATTTGCTTCATTTTCAGCCATTTCTTCTTCAAATGGTAGTTCTATCAAAATTTCCTCTATCGGTTGCCAAATCTCTTGTTCCTCTTGCTGTTGTGTGTGCCTCCTTTGTCTACGTAGTGTCCTCTCAATTTCTGGATCGAAAGGTGCGACTTCTCGAGACTCCCGGTGCATACACTACAAACGGAAATAAGGGATATTATGCAACTTCAATGGTAAAAAAAAAAAAACTGATTATAATATAAGATTAAATATAATCTAAAAAATAAAGCTGTCTAAATTAATAAATATGATTAGACTCTAATATTGCCGCTCCCCGGCAACGGCGCCAAAAACTTGACGGGTTTTTACTTTAAGTGCAAGTTTAATTCCGAATTTACACCCGTTGGACTGCAAGTATACAGGTCGCAATTGTAGTACGAGATGTGTATCGGGTCGATCCCACGAGGAGCAATTTAAAACACTTATTAGATACTAATTTACTCTATTATTTAGACTCACAATTAATTTGAGCAGAAACTTCAGATTTTAATTCAACTACAAGAGTTCTTAACTAGATAAATGCAATTTCACAATAGGAGTAGAATTCACTAAATATTAAGATCTAGGGATGTAGATTCCACTTATGACACAAAAGATCTAAAATGAATTAATTCAACACTTGTTACTGCTCTTGTTTCACCAAGGATTCATTTCCAGAAATACCAAAATCACATTCTCATGATAATAATGGGTTAAAACAGATTAGTTTTTCCTAATCTCTTGGTAAATACTAAATCTGTTCTTATTCACACATGAAATGCAGATTTCATCCACTTGAATGTATTTCTATTCTCATGAATATACAACTCAAGTTCTACTTGTGTCATTCCATTATTTTTACCATTTCTCAATGAATAAAAATAACTATAAACCTGCTATTGGTGATCAAGCAACAACAAGTAATCCAACATACACAAGTAGATAAGTTAATACAAGACATAACAGGCATGAATAACAATCACTTCATATCATTTGGCCATAAGCTTCATCTACTCCCTAGATAAAGAAAATTAGCTACTCATGAATGATAAAACACTCATAACTTCATTAATGTAAATCATCATGAATTACAAATACAAACAGAGTAAAGAAAATCTTAGCCAAGATATGGTAAAGCCTTCCAAAAATCTCCTTTGTCTTGAACTTAGATGATTACAAGATGAAATCCCAATTGCCCCTTGCAAGTCCTAGGTAGAGAGAATATGTTTTTCTGTAAGAAGCTAAGCTACGAATGGATCTCAGACCTCTCCCCATATTTCTGCATAAAAGGTGGTAGAAATTCCATTCCTCTCACTTCATAATTTCCTCCACTCAGATTTTGTAAAAAGAAGTCAAAGATATGATGTTTCCTTTTGTCCACACTCATTTGGTCTTCTCTTTTATTGCAGAAGCATGTGCACCGAATTCCCTTGCATCTTATAGCTGGAAAGTGGTATGAACACAAGAGAATTGACTGAGTCAAATTGCAGAATTTCGGCTATAAAACGTGCCTACACAAAACGCGGCATAACTCGCGTTTTGTCTACTCGCGTTTTCACTCTGGCCTTATTTCAACTGCAATTTTCTCCATGATTCAGGCCGAACTAGCTTTTGTGCAAAACACAAAAGTTGTAGCCCTTTGAGTTAGCTTTCCAATGCTTTAAGAATCATCCAAATCGGAGCTTTGTGGCCTGAGATATGATCGAAATACTGTCACCTGTTCAAACCTCTGTTTTAACTTCCGACCACAGAATGCAGCTTCTGTATTCCAACGTTTTGCCCATGAAGATGGCAGAAATGGATTTCGATGTCTTCATACGAATTGTAGGTCTCTTTCTTAGCTTTAAAATGGTATAAAGATCACCTCAATCCGATAAGTGTAACTCCAGATATGGTCAAAATACTGAAGAGTGTCAAAACTGACTTGAAGTGCAATTCTTCATTTGAACGTTTTTCACTTCATTTTTCTTTTCACCACTTAATTTCATCACCAAATCTCTATTTTTCATCTCATTTGCCATCCTTTGGTGATTGAGTCATCATTCCTGCATAAAAATGAAGGTTTTACCATTAAAATCACTAAAAATGCAATATTATCCACTTTTACCAAAAATATATAATTTTACCAAAAACCTCTTTATTTTATTTATAAAACTAAATAATCAACTCAAAATTAACTAATAAAATGCACTTAAAAATACGTAAAATAAACTCTTATCAAATACCCCCACACTTGAATCATTGCTTGTCCTCAAGCAATATAAAATTCTAACCATCAATGATCCAAAAAAATTGAAAATAAACATATGTAGTATTTCAACTCCATTTCCTTGAATCAAGGTAAATAACCCTTATGTGATCTTTCCATTAAGTTCAAGTACTCATAATATCAAGCAAAGAAGAGCCAAGTATACCATAATTTTGCCAATTCAACTCAACTTCTTATTTTTATCCAATTTCGCAAGCAAGCAACTCCTATAGTCAATAAAGATGCTAACTAATCTCATGATCAACTTCTTATTTTTCTTAAAGAGGGATTTAATTTACTTTTTATTTATTTATTTATTATTATTTTATTTTTTTTATATTTTAAGGGTTAAATATTACTTAAGTTGTGAAAAATGCCTTTTGACGCGAAGATCAACATTTTTAGATGCAGATCCCCGGTTACTCAACATTTCACATACTCAAGTTGCTTTGCATACTCTTAATTCAAGTACCTTTTTACGCGAATGTCGACATTTGTAGATGCCAACCCCCGGTTACTCGGTATGAGAATCATTGGAGTAGAATAACCCTCTTTTTTTTTTTTTGATATATATATATATAATAAAATTCCCTCTAAGAGTAATCATGAGAAGAGTATGACACTTATTAACCATATTAATTTCTTATCTTATAAGATTAGATAAAAAGAAGAATTTTCATCAAATATACAAAATGTAGGCATAATTTTCTCCACTTTACTAGATATACTTTCCTATAGATGTAAAAATTATAATCACATAAAAATCATTTCCAAATTTCATGAGAAAAGAAGTATCAAAACCGCATATATTTATTTTAAAAGGATAAGTGACAAAATTTTATTTAAGGTTTTGGAAAAATTTTGACAGAGTCTCCCCTTAAAAGTGGACTAAAACTCCCTGCCAGCAACCACAAGAAACACCATTTAAGCACAAGAATTATATCAAACACAACTAAAACCACAAGTCTCCCCTTAAAAGTGGACTAAAACTCCCTGCCAGCAACCACAAGAAACACCATTTAAGCACAAGAATTATATCAAACACAACTAAAACCACAAGTCTCCCCTTAAAAGTGGACTAAAACTCCCTGCCAGCAACCACAAGAAACACCATTTAAGCACAAGAATTATATCAAACACAACTAAAACCACAAGTATCACACATATTTCTCCCCCCACACTTAAATTACACATTGTCCTCAATGTGTAGGGAAGAAATGAAACAAAAGAAGAAAAGAAAAGAAAGAAGTACTCCCCAAGTCAATGGCTGAGATCCTTATCAGCCACTAATCACGAACCACTGTCAAAATACAAGTACCTACCACATAGAAAACAGAAAAATAAAATGAAGTTAAACATCTTAAGTTCCACAAGTTAAGATAATTAGGCAAGCAAGTTCATCAACTAAAGATAGCTTCTGCAGTGTGCCAAGTCAGTCATCTCCCTCAGCATCATCGTCATCCTGTGCATCACGATTGGGCGGTGGATGAATGCCCAAATGATCTTCAATTCGGCTTAGACGATTCCTAACGTCAGCGAACTGGAATGCAAAGTCCTCCATATGATCAAAAAGTCGCTGCCAATTAGTTTGTGGTGGAGGAGGAGGTGGTGCTGCAGTAGATGGTCCAGCTCCATCGCGACCATGTCTAGCCTTTTGTCTCCGCTCCTGAACAGGGCGTGGAATGTCTCCCGTGCCAATACCAAGGCGGCGAAGAGTAGTGATAGTCATCTCAGCACGTGGTGGAACATACTCCCGCCGCATGCCTTCCAACGGAACTTCAAAACGGGGGAAGATTAAAGTCAGTAGACGAGGAAATGAAAGTTTGAAGGAAGTTGTCTTACGCCTCGCCGTAGACCTAATGTGGCTGATGATGATGTTAGGCAATGAAATCCGAGCATATGGAGATGTCCGGTTATGGAACATGTAATCCAAGAAGTAGATATCGCTCTTGCGGACGTCCGTGTGCCCCGTCTTCTTTGGGATGACATTGTGAGCCATCATGTAAATGATAAGACGATGACGAGGTTCGAATACATTCGCCAATATGGTCTCCTTTCTGGTAGAGCGAAAAGGTTGGTACTCGAGACCAAACCTAGCCATGGCCAATGAAGGATCCCATCTCCTATTCGGGGGAACAAACTCCTTCTTCAAGTCTACTGGACGTCCGTCATCCATACACCCCAAAATAGCAGCCAAATCTTGCCGTGACAAGGTGATTCGTCTTCCACGCACCCAGGACTCAACTATTTCTCCACTATGGCGCGCCTTACTTTCAATGTTGGCGTAAAACTCGCGCACCAAGTCTGGGTAGTAATGGTTTGGAAGGGTGAGAATCGGAGCCCATCCTAGCTGAGCAAAAGCCTCTGAGATGTTGTACATCATCTCAACTGGTGGACTGACGTGCATCTCAAACAAAAACTCCAAATTAGCACGCGCCTCATGCCACTCCTGATTCCTGCGAGTATTGAACCTAGCACTGTCAAATACCGATTTTTCCGCTCCACGGGAGGTGCCCTCACCAGGTCGACGGTTAACTGGTGGAGGAGAAGGTGAATTCTCCTCTTCAGTCACCTCCATCTCTTCATTAACCTCCCTCTCCTCACTACTAGAGGATGAAAGTACCGCTCTTCTTCCCCTTGGCATAGTACCTAAAAAATATTTCAATTATCCACATGTACTACAACTCATTATTTGGCAACAAAAGTTCAGCATTAATCCAAATAACCTCAAATACAATTGCTCAAGTTCTAATCATTCAATGATCGTACAAGACATATTTTCTGCCTAAAGTTGCCCAAAATCACCAAATTACACAAGATATGTATCAATTATAATTTAATTAGTGAAAATAGGAACAATTATGATTATAACTATTTAGAATTAACAATAATAATATGCTTTTAGCTATAATCATGTTTAGGCAAAAATTAAACTAATTAACTCACCAAATCAACCAAATTACTCACTATACACAATGCACATGCTTAAACATCATCAACTAACCATTTTTAATCATAATTTAACATCACCAATGGCTCAAAAACATCCTAAATCCATTTTCCAATTTCCTCCAAATATAGCAATTGTGAAATTTTTAAAGCAATAATGACCAACAACTTGCTACATTTAAACATGTAAACATACTTAAACAATCTTAATAAGCATGAATAAATTCAAAAATGGTCAAATACATCATCAAATTTTCGACATTAAAAGATGTCAGATAGCTCAGGATAAAAAAAATATGACTTTCTAAAATCAAAAGATTTGATGAAGAAACTTACCTCAATCACGTAGAAGGATGTTTGGTGATGCTAAAAATGTCAAAAGCCCTATGAAACAACCACCAATTGACCTCAAATAGAAGAAATTAGAGTTTAAGAACCCTAACCTTTAATCCGTCAAAAACCTGATTTTAGGTGTTTTTCTTGGATTTTAATCGGTTAAAAAGGGTATATGAAGCTCAAAAGGTGTTGGGGTGATGATTTCTAGCAAGATTATGGAGTATAAATGAAGATTTGTGAGTTGGGTAGAAGAGAAGAAGGAAAAACGCGGCTGGAAAAATTGAGAAGAGAGGAAAAAAAAAAAAATTTGAAGCTGAAATCGCGTTTCTGAAGGCTATATTCAGACACAGAAAACGCGACTAAAAACGCGCCTTCAACTCGCGTTTTTGAAGTCGCGTTTCCTGCACAAATCTTGCAGGACTGAAAACGCGACTGTGTTTGAAAACGCGACTTAGAGTCGCGTTTCCGAAGTCGCGTTTTTGAGTCTTGATCCAGGCTTGAAAACGCGACTTCCATTAAAACGCGAATTTTGGTCGCGTTTTGAAGGCGCGTTTTCTGTTCTGCAGGTGCAGAATTGAAAACGCGATTCTGAGAAACGCGACTTGTAGTCGCGTTTTCTTTGAAAACGCGTTTTCTGCTTCGATTTTTAGCAGAATTTCAACTTTTGAAAAATTACAAAAGGTACCCCAATGACTCAAAATGCATCATAGATCATTTGTTTGCCAATTTTAATGGCTGGAACAAATGTAAAACATTAAAAACATGCATTTTACCCCTTTATAATGAATCAAAAAAACCTTTAACGCAAATCGAGGGGTTGAGTTGTTTGATCAAAGTTCGCCTTTTTTGTACTCAATTGGTCATCCTTGCCTTCAATTGCCAACCCTACATTACAAAAACAACAATTTAGCTAAAACATTGATTCAAACCACAAAATCACACCAAGTTAACAAATATAACCTAAATATTGGGTTGCCTCCCAATTAGCGCTTTTGTTTATAGTCGTTGGCTCGACTGAAAAAGTTGAATCACTTTAGAGCATTAGAGAGAGATTTTCTCCCCATGGGTCGAAACTCCCGAACCAATCCACCATGTGGTGAACCATGCATTGATCTTCATAGTCCAATTTCCTCAAATGCCAAGGAGGAATATTAGACTTGTCATAGAGAGGCTCAACTTCACCTTGGAGTGGATTTTGCTTGTCTTTTCTGAATTGGCTCAACTTTTCACCATTTTCTTCATGGAATGGAGAATTTATTAAGCCAACTTCCATCCTTATCTTCTCCTCCTTTGTTCCTACACCATGAAAGTTAGTACCAAGGACATTTATAAATTTAACTTCTTCGATCCTTTCTTGGTTAACCTTTTCATCATATGGCATATTAGAAACAAGAGCAGTAGGCTCTATATTCCCTTCTTTATTATCCAAATTGAATTCCAATTCCTCACCATTAACCCGTAATATAAGCTTACCATTTTCTACATCAATTATAGTTCGTGCAGTGGCTAAAAACGGTCGTCCTAGAATAATTGGCATTCTCACATCTTCTTCAATATCTAAGACAACAAAATCCACAGGTATTATAGATTGTCTTACCTTTATGAGCACATTTTCCAAAATACCCATGGGACGTGTGATTGACCGATCCGCCAATTGCAATGTAATATTGGTAGCTTTTAGCTCTTGAAATCCCAATCTCCGGGCAACCGATAACGGCATAAGTGACAC
This sequence comes from Coffea arabica, assembly GCF_036785885.1. Taxonomy (NCBI): domain Eukaryota; kingdom Viridiplantae; phylum Streptophyta; class Magnoliopsida; order Gentianales; family Rubiaceae; genus Coffea; species Coffea arabica. Next base: position 45,759,710 of record NC_092324.1, on the reverse strand, counting down.
ACTTGCACCTAAATCACATAAAGCATTAGAAAAATGCAATTGACCAATAGTGCAAGAAATAGAAAAACTTCCCGGATCTTTCAATTTAGGAGGGAGTTTATTCTTAATCAATGCACTACACTCTTCCGTTAATGCTATCATCTCATTATCTACAATTTTCCTCTTCTTTGACATGATGTCTTTCAAGAAACGTGCATAAGAGGGAATCTGTGTTATAGCATCAATGAAAGGAATGTTAATGTGCAATTGTTTAAACATTTTGAAGAACTTTTCAAACTCCCGATCCTGTCCATCTTTCTTCAACCTGTGAGCAAAAGGTATCACATTAGAATTTAATTTGGGATGAAGTGCATCAATATCAATGATAACATGATCATTTTGACTTTCTTGCTCCCCTTCAATTGCTTGCTTCTTGTCTTTTTCACCACCTGAATTTTCAAAATCGAATCCCTCAACCGTTTTACCGCTTCTAAGAATGATTGCATTGACATGCTCTCTCGGATTCACTTCGGTTTTACTTGATAATTCACCAGGGTTTCTATTGTTGATCACATTGGCAATTTGACCAATTTGAACCTCCAAGTTTCTGTACATCCCAGCTAATTGGTCCAACCGCCCCTCAACTCGCTCGAATCTATCCGAAGTCACCTTAGCAAGTTTTTCCACCGCGATCTCCCAACTTGGTTTAGTTTCAGCCTGTGGTTGCCTTGGTTGAAATCCCGGCGGATTGGTTGGCCTTTGTTGATTGCCTTGATCTTTCCATCCAAAGTTTGGATGATTTCTCCACCCCGGATTGTAAGTATTCGAGTAGGGATTATTTGGAGCATTTCGGTTGTAATTATTGACAAATTGTACCTGCTCAGAATCAATACACTCATTAATATCATGTTCACCTCCACAGAAAGAGCAACAAGCTACGTGTGCATTAGATGAACTTGGACCAACTCCACCTTGTCTACTTAGCAATTTCATCACATCATTCATTTGAGCACTCAGCATATTGAGAGTGTCCATTTCTATCATACCTGCGTGACGTCTCGTATTACCTCTTTCATTGGCCCATTGGTAGTTATTTGCGGCCATTTCTTCTATCAAATTCTGAGCTTCTTGGGGTGATTTACCCATTAAAGCTCCACCTGCGGCTGCATCAATGATAGTTTTAGTGGAGAAAGATAAACCATTATAAAAGGTTTGTATAATCAGCCATTCGGGTAGTCCATGGTGTGGACATTTCCGTAACAAATCTCTAAACCTTTCCCATGCTTCATATAATGATTCTCCTTCCATTTGACTAAAACCAGTGATATCCATTCTTAGCTTAGCAGTCTTACCAGGTGGAAAATACTTATTCAAAAATGCCCTTGATAAATCATCCCATGTGGTAAAAGTGTTAGGAGCATGAGAGTGTAACCACATTTTTGCCTTATCTCTTAATGAAAATGGGAACAACCGTAACCTTACAGCATCATCACTAACTCCATTCATTTTAATTGTATCACATATTTCTAAGAATGTAGCTAAGTGTGAGTTAGGATCTTCTACAGCATTACCTCCAAATTGAGATTGTTGAACCATTTGGATAAGTGATGGCTTAATCTCAAAGTTGTTAGCATTTACCGTAGGCCTTACTATGCTTGTTTGAGATCCTTGTGTTCCCGGTAGAGCAAAATCTCGTAGAACTCGCCTATTTGCTTCATTTTCAGCCATTTCTTCTTCAAATGGTAGTTCTATCAAAATTTCCTCTATCGGTTGCCAAATCTCTTGTTCCTCTTGCTGTTGTGTGTGCCTCCTTTGTCTACGTAGTGTCCTCTCAATTTCTGGATCGAAAGGTGCGACTTCTCGAGACTCCCGGTGCATACACTACAAACGGAAATAAGGGATATTATGCAACTTCAATGGTAAAAAAAAAAAAACTGATTATAATATAAGATTAAATATAATCTAAAAAATAAAGCTGTCTAAATTAATAAATATGATTAGACTCTAATATTGCCGCTCCCCGGCAACGGCGCCAAAAACTTGACGGGTTTTTACTTTAAGTGCAAGTTTAATTCCGAATTTACACCCGTTGGACTGCAAGTATACAGGTCGCAATTGTAGTACGAGATGTGTATCGGGTCGATCCCACGAGGAGCAATTTAAAACACTTATTAGATACTAATTTACTCTATTATTTAGACTCACAATTAATTTGAGCAGAAACTTCAGATTTTAATTCAACTACAAGAGTTCTTAACTAGATAAATGCAATTTCACAATAGGAGTAGAATTCACTAAATATTAAGATCTAGGGATGTAGATTCCACTTATGACACAAAAGATCTAAAATGAATTAATTCAACACTTGTTACTGCTCTTGTTTCACCAAGGATTCATTTCCAGAAATACCAAAATCACATTCTCATGATAATAATGGGTTAAAACAGATTAGTTTTTCCTAATCTCTTGGTAAATACTAAATCTGTTCTTATTCACACATGAAATGCAGATTTCATCCACTTGAATGTATTTCTATTCTCATGAATATACAACTCAAGTTCTACTTGTGTCATTCCATTATTTTTACCATTTCTCAATGAATAAAAATAACTATAAACCTGCTATTGGTGATCAAGCAACAACAAGTAATCCAACATACACAAGTAGATAAGTTAATACAAGACATAACAGGCATGAATAACAATCACTTCATATCATTTGGCCATAAGCTTCATCTACTCCCTAGATAAAGAAAATTAGCTACTCATGAATGATAAAACACTCATAACTTCATTAATGTAAATCATCATGAATTACAAATACAAACAGAGTAAAGAAAATCTTAGCCAAGATATGGTAAAGCCTTCCAAAAATCTCCTTTGTCTTGAACTTAGATGATTACAAGATGAAATCCCAATTGCCCCTTGCAAGTCCTAGGTAGAGAGAATATGTTTTTCTGTAAGAAGCTAAGCTACGAATGGATCTCAGACCTCTCCCCATATTTCTGCATAAAAGGTGGTAGAAATTCCATTCCTCTCACTTCATAATTTCCTCCACTCAGATTTTGTAAAAAGAAGTCAAAGATATGATGTTTCCTTTTGTCCACACTCATTTGGTCTTCTCTTTTATTGCAGAAGCATGTGCACCGAATTCCCTTGCATCTTATAGCTGGAAAGTGGTATGAACACAAGAGAATTGACTGAGTCAAATTGCAGAATTTCGGCTATAAAACGTGCCTACACAAAACGCGGCATAACTCGCGTTTTGTCTACTCGCGTTTTCACTCTGGCCTTATTTCAACTGCAATTTTCTCCATGATTCAGGCCGAACTAGCTTTTGTGCAAAACACAAAAGTTGTAGCCCTTTGAGTTAGCTTTCCAATGCTTTAAGAATCATCCAAATCGGAGCTTTGTGGCCTGAGATATGATCGAAATACTGTCACCTGTTCAAACCTCTGTTTTAACTTCCGACCACAGAATGCAGCTTCTGTATTCCAACGTTTTGCCCATGAAGATGGCAGAAATGGATTTCGATGTCTTCATACGAATTGTAGGTCTCTTTCTTAGCTTTAAAATGGTATAAAGATCACCTCAATCCGATAAGTGTAACTCCAGATATGGTCAAAATACTGAAGAGTGTCAAAACTGACTTGAAGTGCAATTCTTCATTTGAACGTTTTTCACTTCATTTTTCTTTTCACCACTTAATTTCATCACCAAATCTCTATTTTTCATCTCATTTGCCATCCTTTGGTGATTGAGTCATCATTCCTGCATAAAAATGAAGGTTTTACCATTAAAATCACTAAAAATGCAATATTATCCACTTTTACCAAAAATATATAATTTTACCAAAAACCTCTTTATTTTATTTATAAAACTAAATAATCAACTCAAAATTAACTAATAAAATGCACTTAAAAATACGTAAAATAAACTCTTATCAAATACCCCCACACTTGAATCATTGCTTGTCCTCAAGCAATATAAAATTCTAACCATCAATGATCCAAAAAAATTGAAAATAAACATATGTAGTATTTCAACTCCATTTCCTTGAATCAAGGTAAATAACCCTTATGTGATCTTTCCATTAAGTTCAAGTACTCATAATATCAAGCAAAGAAGAGCCAAGTATACCATAATTTTGCCAATTCAACTCAACTTCTTATTTTTATCCAATTTCGCAAGCAAGCAACTCCTATAGTCAATAAAGATGCTAACTAATCTCATGATCAACTTCTTATTTTTCTTAAAGAGGGATTTAATTTACTTTTTATTTATTTATTTATTATTATTTTATTTTTTTTATATTTTAAGGGTTAAATATTACTTAAGTTGTGAAAAATGCCTTTTGACGCGAAGATCAACATTTTTAGATGCAGATCCCCGGTTACTCAACATTTCACATACTCAAGTTGCTTTGCATACTCTTAATTCAAGTACCTTTTTACGCGAATGTCGACATTTGTAGATGCCAACCCCCGGTTACTCGGTATGAGAATCATTGGAGTAGAATAACCCTCTTTTTTTTTTTTGATATATATATATATAATAAAATTCCCTCTAAGAGTAATCATGAGAAGAGTATGACACTTATTAACCATATTAATTTCTTATCTTATAAGATTAGATAAAAAGAAGAATTTTCATCAAATATACAAAATGTAGGCATAATTTTCTCCACTTTACTAGATATACTTTCCTATAGATGTAAAAATTATAATCACATAAAAATCATTTCCAAATTTCATGAGAAAAGAAGTATCAAAACCGCATATATTTATTTTAAAAGGATAAGTGACAAAATTTTATTTAAGGTTTTGGAAAAATTTTGACAGAGTCTCCCCTTAAAAGTGGACTAAAACTCCCTGCCAGCAACCACAAGAAACACCATTTAAGCACAAGAATTATATCAAACACAACTAAAACCACAAGTCTCCCCTTAAAAGTGGACTAAAACTCCCTGCCAGCAACCACAAGAAACACCATTTAAGCACAAGAATTATATCAAACACAACTAAAACCACAAGTCTCCCCTTAAAAGTGGACTAAAACTCCCTGCCAGCAACCACAAGAAACACCATTTAAGCACAAGAATTATATCAAACACAACTAAAACCACAAGTATCACACATATTTCTCCCCCCACACTTAAATTACACATTGTCCTCAATGTGTAGGGAAGAAATGAAACAAAAGAAGAAAAGAAAAGAAAGAAGTACTCCCCAAGTCAATGGCTGAGATCCTTATCAGCCACTAATCACGAACCACTGTCAAAATACAAGTACCTACCACATAGAAAACAGAAAAATAAAATGAAGTTAAACATCTTAAGTTCCACAAGTTAAGATAATTAGGCAAGCAAGTTCATCAACTAAAGATAGCTTCTGCAGTGTGCCAAGTCAGTCATCTCCCTCAGCATCATCGTCATCCTGTGCATCACGATTGGGCGGTGGATGAATGCCCAAATGATCTTCAATTCGGCTTAGACGATTCCTAACGTCAGCGAACTGGAATGCAAAGTCCTCCATATGATCAAAAAGTCGCTGCCAATTAGTTTGTGGTGGAGGAGGAGGTGGTGCTGCAGTAGATGGTCCAGCTCCATCGCGACCATGTCTAGCCTTTTGTCTCCGCTCCTGAACAGGGCGTGGAATGTCTCCCGTGCCAATACCAAGGCGGCGAAGAGTAGTGATAGTCATCTCAGCACGTGGTGGAACATACTCCCGCCGCATGCCTTCCAACGGAACTTCAAAACGGGGGAAGATTAAAGTCAGTAGACGAGGAAATGAAAGTTTGAAGGAAGTTGTCTTACGCCTCGCCGTAGACCTAATGTGGCTGATGATGATGTTAGGCAATGAAATCCGAGCATATGGAGATGTCCGGTTATGGAACATGTAATCCAAGAAGTAGATATCGCTCTTGCGGACGTCCGTGTGCCCCGTCTTCTTTGGGATGACATTGTGAGCCATCATGTAAATGATAAGACGATGACGAGGTTCGAATACATTCGCCAATATGGTCTCCTTTCTGGTAGAGCGAAAAGGTTGGTACTCGAGACCAAACCTAGCCATGGCCAATGAAGGATCCCATCTCCTATTCGGGGGAACAAACTCCTTCTTCAAGTCTACTGGACGTCCGTCATCCATACACCCCAAAATAGCAGCCAAATCTTGCCGTGACAAGGTGATTCGTCTTCCACGCACCCAGGACTCAACTATTTCTCCACTATGGCGCGCCTTACTTTCAATGTTGGCGTAAAACTCGCGCACCAAGTCTGGGTAGTAATGGTTTGGAAGGGTGAGAATCGGAGCCCATCCTAGCTGAGCAAAAGCCTCTGAGATGTTGTACATCATCTCAACTGGTGGACTGACGTGCATCTCAAACAAAAACTCCAAATTAGCACGCGCCTCATGCCACTCCTGATTCCTGCGAGTATTGAACCTAGCACTGTCAAATACCGATTTTTCCGCTCCACGGGAGGTGCCCTCACCAGGTCGACGGTTAACTGGTGGAGGAGAAGGTGAATTCTCCTCTTCAGTCACCTCCATCTCTTCATTAACCTCCCTCTCCTCACTACTAGAGGATGAAAGTACCGCTCTTCTTCCCCTTGGCATAGTACCTAAAAAATATTTCAATTATCCACATGTACTACAACTCATTATTTGGCAACAAAAGTTCAGCATTAATCCAAATAACCTCAAATACAATTGCTCAAGTTCTAATCATTCAATGATCGTACAAGACATATTTTCTGCCTAAAGTTGCCCAAAATCACCAAATTACACAAGATATGTATCAATTATAATTTAATTAGTGAAAATAGGAACAATTATGATTATAACTATTTAGAATTAACAATAATAATATGCTTTTAGCTATAATCATGTTTAGGCAAAAATTAAACTAATTAACTCACCAAATCAACCAAATTACTCACTATACACAATGCACATGCTTAAACATCATCAACTAACCATTTTTAATCATAATTTAACATCACCAATGGCTCAAAAACATCCTAAATCCATTTTCCAATTTCCTCCAAATATAGCAATTGTGAAATTTTTAAAGCAATAATGACCAACAACTTGCTACATTTAAACATGTAAACATACTTAAACAATCTTAATAAGCATGAATAAATTCAAAAATGGTCAAATACATCATCAAATTTTCGACATTAAAAGATGTCAGATAGCTCAGGATAAAAAAAATATGACTTTCTAAAATCAAAAGATTTGATGAAGAAACTTACCTCAATCACGTAGAAGGATGTTTGGTGATGCTAAAAATGTCAAAAGCCCTATGAAACAACCACCAATTGACCTCAAATAGAAGAAATTAGAGTTTAAGAACCCTAACCTTTAATCCGTCAAAAACCTGATTTTAGGTGTTTTTCTTGGATTTTAATCGGTTAAAAAGGGTATATGAAGCTCAAAAGGTGTTGGGGTGATGATTTCTAGCAAGATTATGGAGTATAAATGAAGATTTGTGAGTTGGGTAGAAGAGAAGAAGGAAAAACGCGGCTGGAAAAATTGAGAAGAGAGGAAAAAAAAAAAAATTTGAAGCTGAAATCGCGTTTCTGAAGGCTATATTCAGACACAGAAAACGCGACTAAAAACGCGCCTTCAACTCGCGTTTTTGAAGTCGCGTTTCCTGCACAAATCTTGCAGGACTGAAAACGCGACTGTGTTTGAAAACGCGACTTAGAGTCGCGTTTCCGAAGTCGCGTTTTTGAGTCTTGATCCAGGCTTGAAAACGCGACTTCCATTAAAACGCGAATTTTGGTCGCGTTTTGAAGGCGCGTTTTCTGTTCTGCAGGTGCAGAATTGAAAACGCGATTCTGAGAAACGCGACTTGTAGTCGCGTTTTCTTTGAAAACGCGTTTTCTGCTTCGATTTTTAGCAGAATTTCAACTTTTGAAAAATTACAAAAGGTACCCCAATGACTCAAAATGCATCATAGATCATTTGTTTGCCAATTTTAATGGCTGGAACAAATGTAAAACATTAAAAACATGCATTTTACCCCTTTATAATGAATCAAAAACACCTTTAACGCAAATCGAGGGGTTGAGTTGTTTGATCAAAGTTCGCCTTTTTTGTACTCAATTGGTCATCCTTGCCTTCAATTGCCAACCCTACATTACAAAAACAACAATTTAGCTAAAACATTGATTCAAACCACAAAATCACACCAAGTTAACAAATATAACCTAAATATTGGGTTGCCTCCCAATTAGCGCTTTTGTTTATAGTCGTTGGCTCGACTGAAAAAGTTGAATCACTTTAGAGCATTAGAGAGAGATTTTCTCCCCATGGGTCGAAACTCCCGAACCAATCCACCATGTGGTGAACCATGCATTGATCTTCATAGTCCAATTTCCTCAAATGCCAAGGAGGAATATTAGACTTGTCATAGAGAGGCTCAACTTCACCTTGGAGTGGATTTTGCTTGTCTTTTCTGAATTGGCTCAACTTTTCACCATTTTCTTCATGGAATGGAGAATTTATTAAGCCAACTTCCATCCTTATCTTCTCCTCCTTTGTTCCTACACCATGAAAGTTAGTACCAAGGACATTTATAAATTTAACTTCTTCGATCCTTTCTTGGTTAACCTTTTCATCATATGGCATATTAGAAACAAGAGCAGTAGGCTCTATATTCCCTTCTTTATTATCCAAATTGAATTCCAATTCCTCACCATTAACCCGTAATATAAGCTTACCATTTTCTACATCAATTATAGTTCGTGCAGTGGCTAAAAACGGTCGTCCTAGAATAATTGGCATTCTCACATCTTCTTCAATATCTAAGACAACAAAATCCACAGGTATTATAGATTGTCTTACCTTTATGAGCACATTTTCCAAAATACCCATGGGACGTGTGATTGACCGATCCGCCAATTGCAATGTAATATTGGTAGCTTTTAGCTCTTGAAGTCCCAATCTCCGGGCAACCGATAACGGCATAAGTGACACACTTGCACCTAAATCACATAAAGCATTAGAAAAATGCAATTGACCAATAGTGCAAGAAATAGAAAAACTTCCCGGATCTTTCAATTTAGGAGGGAGTTTATTCTTAATCAATGCACTACACTCTTCCGTTAATGCTATCATCTCATTATCTACAATTTTCCTCTTCTTTGACATGATGTCTTTCAAGAAACGTGCATAAGAGGGAATCTGTGTTATAGCATCAATGAAAGGAATGTTAATGTGCAATTGTTTAAACATTTTGAAGAACTTTTCAAACTCCCGATCCTGTCCATCTTTCTTCAACCTGTGAGCAAAAGGTATCACATTAGAATTTAATTTGGGATGAAGTGCATCAATATCAATGATAACATGATCATTTTGACTTTCTTGCTCCCCTTCAATTGCTTGCTTCTTGTCTTTTTCACCACCTGAATTTTCAAAATCGAATCCCTCAACCGTTTTACCGCTTCTAAGAATGATTGCATTGACATGCTCTCTCGGATTCACTTCGGTTTTACTTGATAATTCACCAGGGTTTCTATTGTTGATCACATTGGCAATTTGACCAATTTGAACCTCCAAGTTTCTGTACATCCCAGCTAATTGGTCCAACCGCCCCTCAACTCGCTCGAATCTATCCGAAGTCACCTTAGCAAGTTTTTCCACCGCGATCTCCCAACTTGGTTTAGTTTCAGCCTGTGGTTGCCTTGGTTGAAATCCCGGCGGATTGGTTGGCCTTTGTTGATTGCCTTGATCTTTCCATCCAAAGTTTGGATGATTTCTCCACCCCGGATTGTAAGTATTCGAGTAGGGATTATTTGGAGCATTTCGGTTGTAATTATTGACAAATTGTACCTGCTCAGAATCAATACACTCATTAATATCATGTTCACCTCCACAGAAAGAGCAACAAGCTACGTGTGCATTAGATGAACTTGGACCAACTCCACCTTGTCTACTTAGCAATTTCATCACATCATTCATTTGAGCACTCAGCATATTGAGAGTGTCCATTTCTATCATACCTGCGTGACGTCTCGTATTACCTCTTTCATTGGCCCATTGGTAGTTATTTGCGGCCATTTCTTCTATCAAATTCTGAGCTTCTTGGGGTGATTTACCCATTAAAGCTCCACCTGCGGCTGCATCAATGATAGTTTTAGTGGAGAAAGATAAACCATTATAAAAGGTTTGTATAATCAGCCATTCGGGTAGTCCATGGTGTGGACATTTCCGTAACAAATCTCTAAACCTTTCCCATGCTTCATATAATGATTCTCCTTCCATTTGACTAAAACCAGTGATATCCATTCTTAGCTTAGCAGTCTTACCAGGTGGAAAATACTTATTCAAAAATGCCCTTGATAAATCATCCCATGTGGTAAAAGTGTTAGGAGCATGAGAGTGTAACCACATTTTTGCCTTATCTCTTAATGAAAATGGGAACAACCGTAACCTTACAGCATCATCACTAACTCCATTCATTTTAATTGTATCACATATTTCTAAGAATGTAGCTAAGTGTGAGTTAGGATCTTCTACAGCATTACCTCCAAATTGAGATTGTTGAACCATTTGGATAAGTGATGGCTTAATCTCAAAGTTGTTAGCATTTACCGTAGGCCTTACTATGCTTGTTTGAGATCCTTGTGTTCCCGGTAGAGCAAAATCTCGTAGAACTCGCCTATTTGCTTCATTTTCAGCCATTTCTTCTTCAAATGGTAGTTCTATCAAAATTTCCTCTATCGGTTGCCAAATCTCTTGTTCCTCTTGCTGTTGTGTGTGCCTCCTTTGTCTACGTAGTGTCCTCTCAATTTCTGGATCGAAAGGTGCGACTTCTCGAGACTCCCGGTGCATACACTACAAACGGAAATAAGGGATATTATGCAACTTCAATGGTAAAAAAAAAAAAACTGATTATAATATAAGATTAAATATAATCTAAAAAATAAAGCTGTCTAAATTAATAAATATGATTAGACTCTAATATTGCCGCTCCCCGGCAACGGCGCCAAAAACTTGACGGGTTTTTACTTTAAGTGCAAGTTTAATTCCGAATTTACACCCGTTGGACTGCAAGTATACAGGTCGCAATTGTAGTACGAGATGTGTATCGGGTCGATCCCACGAGGAGCAATTTAAAACACTTATTAGATACTAATTTACTCTATTATTTAGACTCACAATTAATTTGAGCAGAAACTTCAGATTTTAATTCAACTACAAGAGTTCTTAACTAGATAAATGCAATTTCACAATAGGAGTAGAATTCACTAAATATTAAGATCTAGGGATGTAGATTCCACTTATGACACAAAAGATCTAAAATGAATTAATTCAACACTTGTTACTGCTCTTGTTTCACCAAGGATTCATTTCCAGAAATACCAAAATCACATTCTCATGATAATAATGGGTTAAAACAGATTAGTTTTTCCTAATCTCTTGGTAAATACTAAATCTGTTCTTATTCACACATGAAATGCAGATTTCATCCACTTGAATGTATTTCTATTCTCATGAATATACAACTCAAGTTCTACTTGTGTCATTCCATTATTTTTACCATTTCTCAATGAATAAAAATAACTATAAACCTGCTATTGGTGATCAAGCAACAACAAGTAATCCAACATACACAAGTAGATAAGTTAATACAAGACATAACAGGCATGAATAACAATCACTTCATATCATTTGGCCATAAGCTTCATCTACTCCCTAGATAAAGAAAATTAGCTACTCATGAATGATAAAACACTCATAACTTCATTAATGTAAATCATCATGAATTACAAATACAAACAGAGTAAAGAAAGTCTTAGCCAAGATATGGTAAAGCCTTCCAAAAATCTCCTTTGTCTTGAACTTAGATGATTACAAGATGAAATCCCAATTGCCCCTTGCAAGTCCTAGGTAGAGAGAATATGTTTTTCTGTAAGAAGCTAAGCTACGAATGGATCTCAGACCTCTCCCCATATTTCTGCATAAAAGGTGGTAGAAATTCCATTCCTCTCACTTCATAATTTCCTCCACTCAGATTTTGTAAAAAGAAGTCAAAGATATGATGTTTCCTTTTGTCCACACTCATTTGGTCTTCTCTTTTATTGCAGAAGCATGTGCACCGAATTCCCTTGCATCTTATAGCTGGAAAGTGGTATGAACACAAGAGAATTGACTGAGTCAAATTGCAGAATTTCGGCTATAAAACGCGCCTACACAAAACGCGGCATAACTCGCGTTTTGTCTACTCGCGTTTTCACTCTGGCCTTATTTCAACTGCAATTTTCTCCATGATTCAGGCCGAACTAGCTTTTGTGCAAAACACAAAAGTTGTAGCCCTTTGAGTTAGCTTTCCAATGCTTTAAGAATCATCCAAATCGGAGCTTTGTAGCCTGAGATATGATCGAAATACTGTCACCTGTTCAAACCTCTGTTTTAACTTCCGACCACAGAATGCAGCTTCTGTATTCCAACGTTTTGCCCATGAAGATGGCAGAAATGGATTTCGATGTTTTCATACGAATTGTAGGTCTCTTTCTTAGCTTTAAAATGGTATAAAGATCACCTCAATCCGATAAGTGTAGCTCCAGATATGGTCAAAATACTGAAGAGTGTCAAAACTGACTTGAAGTGCAATTCTTCATTTGAACGTTTTTCACTTCATTTTTCTTTTCACCACTTAATTTCATCACCAAATCTCTATTTTTCACCTCATTTGCCATCCTTTGGTGATTGAGTCATCATTCCTGCATAAAAATGAAGGTTTTACCATTAAAATCACTAAAAATGCAATATTATCCACTTTTACCAAAAATATATAATTTTACCAAAACCTCTTTATTTTATTTATAAAACTAAATAATCAACTCAAAATTAACTAATAAAATGCACTTAAAAATACGTTAAATAAACTCTTATCACGCAGCTCAACGGAGAGGGGCGCCAAGCTGGTGGAGGTGAGCTGAAGTGCAGCTCGTTCGCCAAGTGGAGAGAGAGCAGAGGGGGAGCTGGGTGGCAGTTCGCGGAGCTTGGGCGAACTGTTGGTGGCGCGAGCTCAGGAGGCAGCGAGCGGCGGGAGCGAGCAGCGGCGTCTGGCAGCCTGCGTCGCGTGAGGAAGGGTGGCGGATAGGTGGTGGCGGCGCTGGAGTGAGGTCGAGCTGATGGTGGAGAGAGCGAGGCGCGAAGGAGGCAGCGTCGGCAGGTGGCGACAGTCGTGGCGTGTGGCGAGCGAGGGAGCTTCGGCCGACACAGAGGAGAACAGGGGAGAGGAAAGAAAGAAGAAAGAAGAAGAAAGAAAGAAAGAAAAAGAAAGAAAAGAAAGAAAAGAAAAAGAAGGAAACGAAAAAGGAATTTTTTTTTTTTTTTAGAATCGTGAAGGAAACGCGACATAGAAAAACGCGAGTTGAAGGCGCGTTTTGAGGCGCGTTTTCATTCCTGCAAGATTTGTGAATGAAACGCGACTTCTAAAACGCGAGTTGAAGGCGCGTTTCGATTCCTGCAAGATTTGTGAAGGGAGCGCGACTTCGAAAACGCGAGTTGAAGGCGCGTTTTTAGTGGCTTTCGGCCAATTCTGATCGTGAGCTTCCTGCACGTCATCACGTGGGCGCGTCAAGAGGGAATGTCACCTTCAAATCAGCAAAAATGAAAACTAAAACCCAAAATCAGTCGACTTCACGGAAAACATATTTAAACTATAACACGAAATCAAATAAACAATTAAATGAAACAATTGGGTTGCCTCCCAATGAGCGCCCTTCTTTACTGTCTTTGGCTAGACATTATCACGTTTTGCTCATGGCGGATAAAATCTTGTAGCTCGTCTTAATGCTTCATCCTCTATATAGTCCTGATAACCCTCGTAAATAGAATAATCCTTGAGCACACGAGCTACGGGCTTCCATGGACTAGTGAATGGCGCCAAACGAGTCGATGATAATTTGCATTCTCCATTCACTTCTCCCTCACTTGCATTTATTGGTTCAAGATATCTCGCCATCGCCACTCTTAATTTATTCCTGTCATGAAATTCAAAATTGTCTGGTATAATAAAGTCAATTTCATTAACAGGAATTGAAAAATAAGAGTTAGGAGAATATTGATGAAGGAGTGGAGGGGATGTCACCGCATTTGGAGATTGTTCACTGGATTCATCCACTTGAATGAGTTGATCCTGGAGTCTCATTTTTTTCACTTCAACTTCCTTTTCAACTGCATCTTTAAATCCGTATTCTTGAAACTCTTGCAGTTCCCCGGCAACGGTGCCAAAAATTGACAGGTCGTCAGCCTGTGCAATAATAAAAATCTGCTCAAACTAAAAATAATTTCTGTAGATAGTGATAAGCAGGGTCGAATCCACAGGGACTGGGAGTAATTGTTTCTTTTCAAATTCACAGTGACAAAGGGGGGTGTTTTTGTGTAGAAGGTGACACTCAAAGAAATCCAAATAAAATCTAAGAAACTACTAAAAAGTAAATAACAAAATATTAAAATCAAATGAATGATAATTAAGGATCTAGCCAAGGAATAACTTCAGCAATGGTTCACCTAATTGATCATCGATAAGCAAAGGCAATTCCAATTATTTACTAATAAATAGGTTATAACTACCAAACAAGCGATGACAGTCAACCCCTCCTTACTGTGTCGATGATTAAGGTACGCCCGTTAATCACTGCTCTAATTGAGAAATAATCCTAGGTACGCCCATAGAATTTAATTCCCCAATTGCCTTACGTATTAGAGGAGCCCTATTATAACCAAATAACGCACTATCAGGGTTATTTTAGATTAGCCCGCGTATTCCCCTGACACAAACCTAATCATGCCAGTTGCCACTATTTTGAGACAATTAAACAATTACGGATTTAATTTCCCAATTGACAATAGATTATCAAATTAACTAATTATCCGGATCCAAGACAATCAATTAATCAAACAATCATAAGCACTGCAACCAAGGAATATGCGAATACCAATAAATAAAGGAAAAGATAAAATTAAATCGATCTCACAATTTTTAGGCGATCCGAAGCATCCGTTGCTCCTTGACTAGAAAAAGGGAATTAGTTCATTTTGGTGAACAAATCCCACGCAAAATTGAAGAGGAAACTGCAGCCATCAATTGGAAAATGTACAAATTCGATCCGATGGAATACTGACTGAAAAGAAAAGCTACTGGAAGTATCCATTGTTTTTGCTTCTCCTAACATACGGAGAAAAGAAAACTACTCAAGGCTAAAAGGAAAAGTCAAAGCTAAAGCTACCAAAATGCTTCCTGACATGCCAGGGAGACCAAAAGCTAAGCTAAGTTGTCTTTTGCTCCTGCCATGCCCGCAGGAGGTTTTTTTCGAGCCAAAGGCCCCCCCCCAAGGGAAAAGTCCAGCCTTTCTCCTTTAAGCTACAGACGAGAGACTCAAGATAAAGCCAGCCGTCAGATGTGCGGCGCCTCTTAGGAGAAAGAAACCCTTCGTCCGTCATTCCTCTGCAGAAATTACCGAAATGGGCGTGACATCTTCTTTTCCAAAAATGCCCCTGGGGCAAGCTCTATCACTTGGGCTCCTTTCCTGCCAAATTGGTACTTATTATCATATTTTTGTTCTACTCCCTGAAATAAATGTAAAATATCAAAAGTAAGTAGAATCTAACAATTAATCCACATTAGGTCAGGTAATAGGAGGAATTAATAATAAAATAAATGGTAAAATTGCAACCTATCATCGGGCCCTTGACATCCAATTAACAAAATAATCCCATGAAAGTTCAAATAGTCAATGTGTAAATATTAACAAATTAAGAAACGCGTGAAAACTAATTAGATCTCATAGATATTTGGGACTGCACCGTCGAGTTGATCCTTGACTAGATGAAAGGCTTAGCCACGCCGCATAAATAAATCTCCACGCAAATTAATTGATTGCAAAGGCATCAAGTTTTTCACTAGAAAGCGAGAAATAAAAGATGTTTTTTCCGTTGGAGAATATTGTCGAACAGTAGGCGTACGCCTGACAAGGAAAAAGAAAGAAAACTAAAAACTATGCTAAAGACTAAGCTCTCCAGCCTCTGTACGTTCTTTTCTCTAAAGCAATGACTAGTGCTTTTCTTATCTCCGTGGTCCCCGCTGAATTGAGAGTCAAAGTGCAAGAAGAAAGCTCTCTCGAATTCCACTTTTCTAGTTTCCTCTTGCTAGTCAATGACTCCCCCGTACAAGTCATCTACCTAATACTAAAGTCCACATATCAGCAACCGAAAAAGGCTTCCTTGTAGCACCATATGGGGCCCGACTTGTAGATCTGTTGGAGGTTCTAGTGTGTGAAGCTTTTTTGTCCTCCAGATGGTCTCACTCTTTTTTTCTTTTTATTTTCTTTTGTGTACTTTTCTGCTCCATTCCTGAAATGAGGTCCAAATACCAAATATAAATATATGTTAACAATTAAGCAATATTTGGCAAGGACAAAAGGGAAAATTAACAATAAAATTACTAACAATTAACACCCTATCAGTGTTAATTGTTGGTTATTTTATTATTAATTTCCCCTTTGTCTCTGCCAAATATTGTTTTAATTGTTAATATCTACTTATATTTGGTTATATATGGTATCTGGACTTAATTTCAGGGAATGGAGCAGAAAACTACAAAAAATGAGGGACTTTCTAGAGACAATTGAGACTTCAAACAACCGGGCCCACATGGTGCTACAAACGGAGTGCATTTCCTTTGCTGATTAGGAGATTGGAGTCCTACCAGTAATAGGAAACAAAATAAGA
The DNA here is from genome assembly GCF_036785885.1 of Coffea arabica. Taxonomy (NCBI): domain Eukaryota; kingdom Viridiplantae; phylum Streptophyta; class Magnoliopsida; order Gentianales; family Rubiaceae; genus Coffea; species Coffea arabica. The sequence continues at coordinate 45,742,978 of NC_092324.1, read as the reverse complement.
AGGAAAGCCTCGATTGGTGCAGGAAGTTTTTTGGGGTTGTGTTTGTTCCTTATTCGGCGGGGACCACGGAGATAAGAAGCACTAGTCATTGTTTAGAGAAACGTACATAGGCTTGAGAGTAATAGTTTTTTAGCAATAGTTTAGTTTTCTTTCTTTTTCCTTTGAACGCATTCCTGGTGTTCGACAATATTTCCCAACGGAAAAAATATCTTTTACTTCTGCTTTCTAGTGAAAAACGTGATGCATTTGCAATCAATTAATTTGCGTGAAAATTTACTTATGCGGCGTGGCTAAGTTTTCCCTCTAGTCAAGGATCAACACGACGACACAGTCCCGAATATCTGTGAGATCGAATTAATTTTCATGCGTTCCTTAATTTGTTAATATTTGCACGTTACCTGTTTGAATTTCGGTGAGATTATTTTGTTAATTGAATGTCAAGGGCCCAATGTTCAATGTGACTTATTAATCTCTTGCCAAATTAGTCAATTAAATCTGTAATCATTTAATCGATCAAATACCAAATATAAATATATGTTAACAATTAAGCAATATTTGGCAAGGACAAAAGGGAAAATTAACAATAAAATTACTAACAATTAACACCCTATCAGTGTTAATTGTTGGTTATTTTATTATTAATTTCCCCTTTGTCTCTGCCAAATATTGTTTTAATTGTTAATATCTACTTATATTTGGTTATATATGGTATCTGGACTTATTTCAGGGAATGGAGCAGAAAACTACAAAAAATAAGGGACTTTCTAGAGACAATTGAGACTTCAAACAACCGGGCCCACATGGTGCTACAAACGGAGTGCATTTCCTTTGCTGGTTAGGAGATTGGAGTCCTACCAGTAATAGGAAACAAAATAAGAAGGAAAGCCTCGGTTGGTGCAGGAAGTTTTTTGGGGTTGTGCTTGTTCCTTATTCGGCGGGGACCACGGAGATAAGAAGCACTAGTCATTGTTTAGAGAAACGTACATAGGCTTGAGAGTAATAGTTTTTTAGCAATAGTTTAGTTTTCTTTCTTTTTCCTTGAACGCATTCCTGGTGTTCGACAATATTTCCCAACGGGAAAAATATCTTTTACTTCTGCTTTCTAGTGAAAAACGTGATGCATTTGCAATCAATTAATTTGCGTGGAAATTTACTTATGCGGCGTGGCTAAGTTTTCCCTCTAGTCAAGGATCAACACGACGACACAGTTCCGAATATCTGTGAGATCGAATTAATTTTCATGCGTTCCTTAATTTGTTAATATTTGCACGTTACCTGTTTGAATTTCGGTGAGATTATTTTGTTAATTGAATGTCAAGGGCCCAATGTTCAATGTGACTTATTAATCTCTTGCCAAATTAGTCAATTAAATCTGTAATCATTTAATCGATTAATATTAGTAGCAACTGGCGTGTTTACACACTAGGGGAGCATGCAATCTGATTTAAATAACTCTCGTAGCATGTTATTGGTTGGGGTTAGGTTTTCTAGTTCTCTATACAATTGGGGAATTAATTCCCACGGTCGTACCTAGGAGTATTCTCTGGTTAGGGGTAATCAATGGTCGTACCTTGGTTTTCAATAAATTAAGGAAAAATTGGTCGTTAGAGTTCGTCGGCGACTATAACTAACCTATTAATAAATTAAATGAACCTCCCTTGCATCAATGATCGGGTAAGTGGACTGTGTCTAAGTAGTTGTATTCTTGGTTATAATTTATCTATTCTTGATTTAATTCCTGCCTATATTCGTGCTAGTTAATTATTTATTTTTAGTTAAATTACTTAATTGTTTTTAGTTTCATTCCGATAAAATCCCCCCTTACCAATTGGAATCTCAAAGAGACGAATATCCCCAATCCCTGAGGAGATGACCCTGCTTGTCACTATCTACTATTTAGTAAATTCTGTCAACTAATTAATTCTGATATATCGGATTAAGCAAACTCTTCGGGAACATGGTGAATCAAGTAACTCATTGCACACCTAGAGTCTCTGCTCCAGTACTTAGGATTAATTATTGACTGCTTTTAGTGGTAGTTAGGTTCTATTTTTATTATTGCACAGGCTCGACACCTGTCAATTTTTTGTGCCGTTGCCGGGGACTGGTGCCTGATTAATTTGTTTCTTTTTTAGTTCATCTTGTTTTCTTTCTTTTTTTTTTCTCTTATTATTATTGTTTTTATATATAATTTATGGCTGCTAACATTCCGTATTTTGGTGATAGACTGGATTTTATTTCTAGAAGGGGTTATGAGACTCATGCTTTTTCTAATGATCAATTGGCTGTTGCAAATTGTGAAATTTTGCCTTAGATCGTTCAAATGACACATATCGTGCATTTCAAGATGGCATAAGTACTCCAATCGATACTTTTGGAGATTTTTCACCTCAATATCAAACGTGGTATGACCTTTGTTCAAATGGGTATGATCAAGGATGGTGGAATGATTCCAATTTTAATTATGCGACTAGGCCAATGGGTTTTCAACAGCAAGAGTTTCAACAGCCATCACCCATGTCAGGTATGTTTCTTGAAGAAATGATTGAATTACTAGTTGCTAATACATATCGATTTCATCAGGAGACACAAGCGATGGCAGATCAAGTGCATCTGTTGACATCCGGGATGGCGGATCAAGTGCATCTATTGACATCCAGGATAACACAATTAGGTTCTAAGATGTGTGAAGAATTACCCTCACAGACCAACATTGACCTTAAAAAAGATGAGAGCGTAATTACCCAAACAAATGACATGGAACTGCAAGAGTTTCAAGAAAACGGATCTAAAGATGCAGTTGAAAAGGAAGTTGATTTGCAAAAAATGAGACCCCAATATCAACTCGTCCAAGTTAATGAATCCAATGAACAATCTCCAAATGCGGTGACATTTTCTCCATTCCTTAATCAATATTCTCTTGACTCTTATTCTTCAATTCCTGTTAATGAGATTGACTTTATTATACCAGAAAATTTTGAATTTCATGACAGGAATAAGTTAAGAGTAGCAATGGCAAAATATCTTGAACCAATAAATGCGTGTGATGGAGGAGTGAGTGAAGAATCCAGATTATTGTTGACTGGTTTGACGCCATCTACTAGTTCATGGAAGATCGTAACTCGTGTGCTCAAAGATTACTTTATTTACGAGGGCTATCAGGATTATATAGATGATGAAATACTGAAACGAGTCACAAGATTTTATCCTCCCTGAACAAATATGACAACGTCTAACCAAAAACATTAAAGAAAGGCATTTTTTGGGAGGCAACCCAAATATTGATTTTATTGTTTTTCGTTGTTCAATTCTTTTGTTTTGTCGTTTCTCATTTGGGTGGTTGTCGGTTTTAATATTTTTCTCCACTGTGACTAGGAAGTACAATCTTGGCGTGCCCACGCCGTGTCAGTGCCTCCCGAGATCAGTGGACGTTTTATAATCTTGACATGCCCACGCCATGTTGGTAAAATCTCAACATCTCGAGACATTGGCAGGAAGTGTAATCTTGGCGTGCCCATGCCTTGTCAGTGCCTCCCGAGGTCAGTGGACATTTTATAATCTTGGCGTGCCCACACTGTATTTGACAACCCAAAAACAAAGGAAATATTAAAAAAAATTAATTTAATTAAAATAAAATTATTTTCCTTTTTAACCTTCAGTTTTGTTTTTCAAAAATTCAGATTTTGAAATCTGAATTCTTAAAAAAAAAAAAAACCCTTTTCTTTCTTCTTTTCTTTCTTTCTTTCCTTCTTTTTCTTTCTTTCTTCCTCTTTTTTTTCTTCCTTCTTCCCCATTTCTCCCTTTTCTTCTTCGGCCGAAATTCCTAGCGCCGCCACCACCTCGCGTCAACCTCCTGCAACCCAGCCCACGCGACGCACCGTGCGCCGCCAGCTCGCCATCACGAGCCATCTGTCCAGCCGCACCTACCTCGCAGCTCTCCCTCTCGCCAAACCCTCCTCCATTGCCGCCACCTCTTCCCTTCGCCACCTCCCTCGCGCACGACTGCCAAGCGCCGCCACCGCCTCTTGCACTCGTTGTCGCTTCACCAAGCACCATTTCCACCTCACCCACTGCTGTGACCCCGACTTCAGGGAAGTACCGTTGCCCTTCTGCTTGCTCTTACTGTTTATCTGTCACATTGAGGGCAATGTGTCATTTAGGTGTGGGGAGAGGTAAGTTGTAGTGTTAGTTTTTTTCAATTTTTAGTTTCTAGAGGTTTTCTTTTATTTTGTTTTTGCCTATCTTTCATTTATTTTCTTTTCTTTTTTTTTTCTACGCCCATCGTTAAAATATATTCTAGGTGTTATATTTTTGAAACTATAAAATTAATTAGAGAAAGTAAATAAATACAAAGGAGGGTAGGCAAGATTAAATAGGATAAGTATATAAATATAAGGGAGGATAATAATTATTAATATGCGTATATATATGATAGGTTACATAAATGTTAACTGTATTAATGGTAGGCAGGATTAAATAGGACAAGTATATAAATATAAGGGAGAATAATAATTATTAATATGCGTATATATATGATAGATAACATAAATGTTAACTGTATTAACGAGTACTCTAAGGGCAACGGTTAAAAAAACCCCTTCTATCAACTGCAAGCAATCTCATCGTCAATTGCTAATTTCATGTGAAAACGGCAGGCTCAAAATATTGACTTTTCTCTATACATTACTTGAAGCAATTAAAAGACGCAATAGTTTCGTGAGAATGTCTCCAGGAAATAATATACTTATATTCTTAAGAGCAATATTACTGTTTAGTTAGCAAGGAGGTGCTCGATAATCCCTTTAAGTACTAAATATTAACCCTTTAATAAAAGTACTTAAAATCAATGAATTAAAAAATTTTGTTTTATTAAGCTTGTTTGACAGCAAAATTTACTTGCATCTAAATATATTAAAATCAAATTAATTTTTCTACAAAATTCAAAGCGAAAGTGTTATCACTTAATTTACTGTATGTTCAAATTAGTATAATGATACTCACTCAAAATTATTTCCTCCCACCACAGTCATATACTCTTTTACACAAATACACTGCTCTCTTTCTCTTTCACACACATATATGTTTTTGCCACATAGTTGCAAAAAACACACACTTTCTCTCACATCATATATATACAAATGTGTACGTTTTCATTACCTACACATATTTTCTAAACATCATACGTTTATTATACAACGGAAACACACATCTTTTCATTCTCCCAAATACACACATTTTCATACACATAACATTAGTTTTATTAGTTTCATACACACATTTTCATACACATTTTCAATTTTTATATTAGTTTTATTTTATCAAAATTAAAAAGTAATTGTTAAAAAATTAATTCCATCCAAAGTGAAATAACATATTGGTAGTGAACTTTATAATAAACGTAAAATATAATACTTCAATTCAGTGCTAAAATTCAACATATTATCAAACAAATTTAACTTCATGAATTCAACAAGTTCAAACTTCAATACTATATTGCGTATCAATTTTTTTTTTTCTGATGAAACTAATTCACAGTACCTTCTTCATTTTTCACTTTGTACAGCTCAAATACAAAATAAGAGCCCCATTCTGTAGAGTTTTATTTCTTTTTTGTCCTTTACCATTAACATTCAACTCCACTGTTTAAGCTATGTTAACTTTCTTCCTCTCAAGCACGTGAGGGAGTTCATCTGCATATTGCATTCGTAATTGTACATTTATTTATTTTTTCCTTCATGTTCTGCACATTGGAGAACTCGCCACAAAGTTAAAAGAAATGTTAATCGCGTTCAGCTGTTGGTTGACTAAGACAATGACAATTTTAATTAATAATTACAAGTAACAAATACACAAGTTTTCTTCCACCGTACCCAAAAAAAATTGCCACGTTTTAGTGGTGTATCATACTAGGCTTTTCTTCATCAATTACCGGATATAATCGAAACGTTAGAAAGATTGCGTGGAAAAAATTAAACCAAGTCTTCCAATCAATTATTTCTATTGGTTCATGTGGGCTTCTTCTTATCAGATATGACCAAGTTTGTCGTGGATTAGTTGTTAAGAAACTATTTTGACTGGTTGGAATAGTTATTTAATTAAATGTTCGGCTGACTTGATTCCTTCATGAATGTGTTTGCATGTTTATTCGATTAGATAATGTGCAAGTTGGGGTCTAAAGTGGTGATATGTTATCCACGGCAAAGTAGGCTAAGGATGGCAACGTAATGATTTTGGAGCGAGGAAAGCTTTTTCCACCCTGCACCGTTCTACAAAAGTTCCTCCTGCCTCCATTCTGTCCCTCGCTCTCCCAGCGCTTGGCCTGCCCTACAATCCCCGTAGGTTCATGTGCCCCGCTCCATTATGATTATTATTTTTTATTTAATTTAATTTTTTCTATTTATGTAGATCTACTAATGGATTTATTAATTATTCTTTTGAAATTTTAGCAAAAAATTACATCATTTTATCATAACAACATAACATGTTACTTATTTCATTATTAAATATTTATATAATAATAACATAGCATTTATTCCATAGTATATATATAAAAACACACATATGTGTTATACTATATTAAAATTTGGGTAGAAGGCAAGGCGGGGGATGCGGCAGGGGTATGCTCCCTTACCTCCCTTACCATTTAAGGTAGGAGGAAGAAGAATTTCCCTTCCCTCCCCACTCCCCTCTTCGCCAAACCCTTGCCCTATTCCTCCTCCTGCAGGACAGCTACTCGCCTCTATTGTTATCCCTAACGTGGGTCTACTAAACTGGTTTAAATTGATCTTCTTTTTTTTATTATTATTTATCCTTCCACCCTGTCCCCTAAACTCTTTCCATTTCCAACTGTTAGGCATATGATTCGAATTTTGAATTTGAAAATAGGAAAGACCGTAAGAACCCTTCCATGACTATTGGGCCGATTTCAGTGGTTGGCTTAAACCGACTGGGTATGCTATTAGTTAAAAAAAATTATGTAATATGAGGTTTGAGTAATAAAGAAATATCATTTTGTCTCCCATTCCTTTCTTTTCAACTCTTATTTTCCCTTCATTATTTTGTGCTGCGAATTTATTTCGATGTTCAAAATTATGTAGCTCAAAAAATTTTCCAGAAAGGGGTGTTAAATTATATACGCTTTTGCTGTGTGTGTTTATTGAGCCAACAGCAACTACAATAGAGTGATAAGATACAATTAACGAGACAGAATCAGCAAACAAGTATATGCTTGTTTGCATTTCTTTCCCTTTTTGGAATTCTAGATGAGAGCATACAGTCCATGAGAAACAATAAATTGATAAAGGAAAAAAGAATAAATAAATGTATCATATACTTCTCTGTTTAATCAAAACAGACATTTTACTTCCTGGTGCTGATTGAGATGATCATGATGGTTCCTGGTGGAAGTTCCAGATTTTGCTGCACTGATAGAACTCGCAAAAGGTCTGCAAGCTAAGCACGACCAGCAGCACCACAGTGGAAACCAGGGCCAGATGTTTCCATGAAGCAAACAAACTCCTCTTTAACCGTCTAACCGTCCTGACCAAAAGCTTCTTGCCATAGAATTTGTTAACTTTCTCAACGGCAACTTCGATGTTGGACTTGTGATCTGAGCCAGCATAACATCTCTTCATACCGTTGAATTGATCAGCAATTTCATCATCCGTGAGACCCCCCTTGATCACCCCATTTTGCTTCAGCAGCTTCACGTCTTCTGCAGTGTCCATAATCCCATTCATGAGGTTGACGTATCGAGCAAATTCAAGGGTTGGCTTAGACATAGCAGCCTCGTAGGCCACCAGATTCCTCATTATCACTTCTGAGCTCGCGTTCAAATTCATTACAGGAAGGTACAAAGCGGCTTCCTCTTCCACGAACTTGATCTCTTTAATGCTCCCAATGAAGGGTTTGCATTGCACTTTAGCATAGCGCCAGAGATGAGATACCGACGGAATTTCGATTTCATCATCTTCTGAATTTTGCTCTCTAGTGCCTACGTTGCCTTTTCTGAACAGCCCCAAAATAGTTGACCACGGAATACTTGAGACAAGCTTAACAGGCCGAAGAAAGTCCTGGGTACGCTTGTTACCAAAGGTCTCCACCAATTCCAAGATTGCTTCCAAATTATTATTGTGAAACACGTCTGGATTTTCCCTATCTGTCGAGGAGGACGAGGATGAAGTGGTCAATGAGTTCCTGAATTCTGTATAAGTTGGTATGGCTTGAATGAGACCATTTGCTAAGGATCCAGACACGACAGAACCTGGGACATTAACAATCACATGATACATCATATCTAACAAATGCAGAGGTCTACGGTAACGGTCTCGGTTGGTCTTATCACTTGAGAACTTAACAGGAGATTGTGCTTCACACAATTGAAATAATATCAAGATCAGCTCTATATCATCTCCTTCCTCCTGACCATTAGAGTTAGGAGAGACTTGGAGTGACTTGCGAATCTCTTTCAACAGAACAAATGGGATTTGATTCTCGAGCATCATGATATCTCTCGTGACAATAGTGTTGTCCAACAATCTTCTGTCCGCGGTCTCATCTTGCACAAGATAAGAATGCAAGATGTGGAGAAAGAAACAACTGTCTATTGCTACGATCCATGCCAATGTATCTTGATCATAGTCCATGAACTTATTGTAACAAGCCCGGATAGAGGGATCCATCTTCTTCAACCTGTTGATCACGATATGTTGGAAATTGGAAATCTGCTCTGGGTTCGAGATCTCTTTGATGGCGGCGAGCTTGTACCTCTCCATGTGATAGAGCTCGGGGTGTAAATGATGGTAAGGCCCCATTGCTATGAGCTGAGGAGTATAAGCTTCGGGTTTTTGAAGTTTGAGTATTTTGGGGACTTCAAAAACAGAAACGGGAGGAAGATGGTCGATGTCGATAGCAAATTCTCTCTGGAAGATGTTGCTGACTCGATCAACCCAGCCCTTGGCGCTAGAGCTTAAGGGAACTGTGGCTGATGAATATGAATGTTCCATTTCTTTGGTTTTGGGATGATGTGAAAATGTTAAGCTTGACGATTGGTATTTATGGGAATGCAGATCCTGGTCGCCGCAATAACTTAATGTTGGACAGTTATTCTAATTTTTCCACACAATCTTTAGACGGTATAAAGTCGAGAAAAGCCTAGTATGATACACCACTGAAACGTGGAAATTATTTTTTGTTGGTACCGTGGACGAAAATTTGTGTATTTGTTACCTGTAATTATTAATTAAATTATGCTCCTCAAGGTTGTCATTGTCTTAGTCAACCAACAGCTGAACAATTAACATTTCCTTTTACTTTGTGGCGAGTTCTCCAATATGCGGTACAATTATTCATGTCATTGTCAATTTTGAAACGAATAAATAAATGTACAATTACGCATGCAATATGCAGATGAACATCCTCAGGTGCTTGAGAGGAAGAAAGTTAACATAGCTTAAACAGTGGAGTTGAATGTTAAAGGTAAAGGACGAAAAAGAAGTAAAACTCTACAGAATGGAGCTCTTATTTTGTATTTGAGTTGTACAAAATGGAAAATGAAGAGGGTACTGTGTATTAGTTTCATCACAAAAAAAAAAAAAAAAAATTTGATACACAATATAGAAAACATGACTTAGGAAGCATTTGATAAAATTAAAATTTGAAATCTGAAAGCTGAAACTCAAGTATTGAAGTCTGAACTTGTTGAATTCATGAAGTTAAATTTGTTTGATAATCTGTTGAATTTGAGCACTGAATTGAAGTATTATAATTTATGTTTATTAGAATGTTCACTGCCAATATGTTATTTCACTTTAGATGGAATTAATTTTTTAACTATTACTTTTTAATTTTGATAAAACGAAACTAATATAAAAATTGAATGTTATGTGTATGAAAATGTGTGTATTTGGGGGAATGAAAAGATGCATGTTTTCATTGTATAATAATCGTATGATGTTTAGAAAATATGTGTAGGTAATGAAAACGTACGCATTTGTATATGTATGTTGTGAGAGAAAGTGTGTGTATTGCACGACTATGTGGCAGAAATATATATGCGTGTGAAAGAGAAAGAGAGTAGTGTATTTGTGTAAAAGAATGTAGGACTGTGGTGGGAGGAATAATTTTGAGTGAGTATCATTATACTAATTTGACCATACATTAAATTAAGTGATAACACTTTCGCTTTAAATTTTTTAGCAAAATTAATTTGATTTTAATATATTCAGATGCAAGGGAATTTGTCAAACAAGCTTAATAAAACAAAATTTTTTTAATTCATTGATTTTAAGTGCTTTTATTAAAGGATTAATATTTAGTACTTAAAGGGATTATCGAGCATCCCCTTACTAACTAAACAGTAATATTGCTCTTAAGAATATAAATATATTATTTCTTGGTGACCTTCTCACGAAACTATCACGTCCTTTAATTGCTTCAAATAATGTACAGAGAAAAGTCAATATTTTGAACCGGCCGTTTCACATGAAATTAGCAATTGACGATGAGATTGCTTGCAATTGATAGAATGGACAGCAATAACTCACAAGCAAGGGTGACTTAATAGCAGTTGACCTGAACATTCGATTTTCTTGCCTTTTGTGACAGTTTACAGTTTTTTGCGTCCCCTTTTTTTGTGAATTAAATAATGTATCCAAAGATACATGTATCTTTTCCAACTAAATTGGTAAGATTGTCTTGTAAAATAGTAAGTTTTAAGTACTTAACAAATTTACTTTTTTAATATTGAATCTTACCATTTATGTAATGAATTTTACTATATTTTTTGTCAAACTTACTCATTTTAGCAATATGTAAGTTTCTGAAGTAAATTAGTAAGTTTATCCAACAAAATAGCAAATTTCAAAAGTTACATTTTTATTAGTAAAACTTATTATTTATCTAACAAAACTTACTATTATTTTGATTAAACTTAGTAGTTTAGTTGTTTGTAAGTTTTTCAAGTAAAACAATAAGTTTGTGCAATAAAAAATAAATTTCAAAATTTACCTTTTTATTAGCCAAATTTACCATTTATCTGACAAAACTTACTACTAACCTCATTAAACTTACTAATTTAGCTGCATGTAAGTTTATCAAGTAAAATGGTAAGTTTGGACAATAAAGTAGTAAGTTTAGTCATCCATATAAGTTACTTTTTTAATGCACAAACTTTCTATTTATCTTCCAAAACTTACTATAATTGTAAAGAATTTACTAACCTAGCTTTAAGTAAGTTTCACAAATATATTGGTAACTTTGTGCAATGAAGTAGTAAATTTTAGTCACTAATAAAAAAAATACCTTTTTGTTAATAAGACTTATCATTTATCTTTCGAAACTGACTATTATTGTAATTAAATTTACTAATCCAATTTTGCGTAAGTTTCACATATAAAATAGTAACTTTCTTAAGTAAAAATGGTAAGTTTGTGAAATAAAGTAGTAAGTTTGGACAATTCACCAATTTACCATTTTATTTGTGAAACTTACCATTTTTTTAACAAAAACTTACCATTATTTCAATCAAACTTACTAATTATAATTGTTGTAACTTTCTTAAGTAAAATGGTAAGTTTGTGAAATAAAGTAGTAAGTTTGAACAATTCACCTATTTACCATTTTATTTGTAAAACTTATTATTTTTCAACAAAACTTACCATTATTTGAATTAAACTTACTAATTATAATTTCGTTGGAGAAGTAGAAACATTCGATATTTAAAAAGTAAATTTCTTATCACACTTATAATTTACCAATTTTATTACCAAAGTTACCATATTACCATCTGATGTTACTTTGAATATTGGAAACTTGAATGAGCAGTAGTGCAATTGTAGCTAAATATACTAATCTTGGATGTGGGGTCCACTATTAACCGGTTATACCAGTATTTTAATGTAAAATATTCACAAGTTATGATAACGATCGGCACTGTATCATTTTCCTTTCAAAAATTTGGGTTTGATCTTTGTGGTTTTTGCAGTATTTGCTTAAGACTTAGGGAAAATGACCAATTTAGTCCCTATACTTTTTTTTACTGTCAATTTAGTCCTTACATAATTTTTTTGACCAATTTAATCCCTATACTTATTTATCGGTTCCAATTGAGGAACTTGAATATCGGTTCAAAGTTACCATATTACCATCTGATGTTACTTTGAATATTGGAAACTTGAATGAGCAGTAGTGCAATTGTAGCTAAATATACTAATCTTGGATGTGGGGTCCACTATTAACCGGTTATACCAGTATTTTAATGTAAAATATTCACAAGTTATGATAACGATCGGCACTGTATCATTTTCCTTTCAAAAATTTGGGTTTGATCTTTGTGGTTTTTGCAGTATTTGCTTAAGACTTAGGGAAAATGACCAATTTAGTCCCTATACTTTTTTTTACTGTCAATTTAGTCCTTACATAATTTTTTTGACCAATTTAATCCCTATACTTATTTATCGGTTCCAATTGAGGAACTCCGCGGTGGCGCCACCTTGTAATTCCAATCAAACGTCTAATTGAGCACTTAAGCAAGGGTATTTCGGGTACTTCACTGCTGGGGCTCCTTTTCAGAAGTAAAAAACAAAACCAAAAGTTACCGGCACACTTTTATCACCAGTAAAAAAAACCCAAACCTGAAACCTCAACTTTTTCTCGCAAGATTTCAGTCGATTTCAAAGGATGCGGGTGGTCAAGATTGTCTGTTTTTCCCCTTGCATTTGGAAATTTTGGCACAAGCTAGACAAATAGTCAAACGCCCGCACCTTTTCTCTCAATTACTCAATTTATCAATCAAATCAATGGCTGAAAAATTGAAATATGACAATCAATCTAACAGAATAATACCGAACAGATGACTGAAAAATATGGAATAACAATAGCAGTAATGCGAAAATGGTAACAAAAATAAAATAATAGCAAACAATAAAAGTCGTCAATGGTCGCCGGCTAAATCTAATACAAGAAAGCCAAGGCAATCGACAAGAAAGTGAATGGCAACACTGCTACCGCAAAAGATGGAGCAGAGTTTGGTGGAGGAGGAGCTGAGACACCAGCTGGAGAACCAGACGGAGATGGAGTGGTAGAGCCCGAAGGTGACGTGCTAGGAGAGCTAGAGGGTGGTGGGGTGGAAGAGCTGGAAGGTGGAGTTGCGCCGGTCGATGAAGGACCAGGAGCAGAGGCAGGGCTGAATGGAGGCCTGGTGGGGGCCGGAGTTGGTGATGGAGTGGCAGCAGTTCCGGTGACGTTGATGGCTAGCTTTTGGCCGAGTGAGCAGTGTCGAGGGAAGGTGCATATGTAGAAATGTTGACCTGGGGTGGTCAGGGTAATTTTGGTTGGACCGGTGTTCATTGTGGTTCCGGTGGCAGAGGTGTTGCAGGAATGATAGGCTGACTTTGATGTCACCACAGCAACATCATGAGCTCCAGTTGTAAAGTTGAACACTGCATTATTAATGCAATATTGCAAAGTAGATACATGTCAGTAACCAACAGAAAATTTCTTGCAAGATTTCAGTCGATTTCAATCGGTTTTTGCAAGAAAAAGTTGAGGTTTCAGGTGAGTTTTCTCAGTGGTGATAAAAGTGTGCCGGTCACTTTTGGTTTTGATTTTTACTTCTGAAAAGGAGCCCCTGCTGAAGTACCCAAAATACCCCTGCTTAAGTGCTCAATTAGACGTTTGGTCGAAATTATAAGGTGGCGCCACCGCAGAGTTCCTCAATTGGAACCGATAAATAAGTATAGGAATTAAATTGGCTAAAAAAATTATGTAAGGACTAAATTGACAGTAAAAAAAAGTATATGGACTAAATTGGCCATTTTCCCTAAGACTTATTCATAAGTAACATTTTAAATCTCTTTTATTTCTTGCCTCTGAAATTTAAGTAATGTTTTCTTATCTTGGGCAACATGTCCGTATAATTGACCAAAGTTCAAAGGCGAAATCTAAAACATTCCCTACGAAGTTCCTCAGTAAAATATATGCATGTTTTGAAATCTTGGAAGACGGGTACATAGTTATCCTGAATTGGGATTTTGAAGCCAGTCTCGGCATCAATTCAATTCCATATAAAATTAAAAAGGAAAAAGAAAAATTACAGCAAATCCAAGAAAAAAGTACTTCAATGAAAAGACAATTTAATTCAAAACTTCTGGAAGGAAAGACTATACAAATTAACCTGGTTCGTAGGTCCAAATTGTCATCCACTTCATATATAACCACATTAACGCTTGCATACTCCTAAAACAAATCATAGATTTCACGGAGAATATAAATCAAATATAAAATGTTAGAGATTTAATATATACATTAGTCTTTCCTGTACTAATAGTATATACAATGACAAGTTTCATATGTATAAAATTTGAAGTTTAAATTCTAATTTTGATTACTTAGTATGCATTTAGACTTGTTACTGTATACATTTTCAATGTAAAAAAATTAAATAGTATATATCTACATTAGTCTTCCCTGTACTAATAGTATATACAATAACAAGTTTCATATGTATAAAATTTGAAGTTTAAATTCTAATTTTGATTACTTAGTATGCATTTAGACTTGTTACTATATACATTTTCAATGTAAAAAAAAATTAATCCTTAAACTATATCTGTTTGTGTTATTTTTTGTATGTCCATTTGAGCACAAAACTTGTCATTCTGTGAGTTATGTGTCTAAGGAGACAGTATCAAGGGAAAAACCGGACGAATTAGAGAGAACAGGCTAGTTTTTTTTTTTTTTTTCGAACCAATAATAGAAATGGATGGATAGTGTTTCTATACAAGTCATCTTCTTAATTTGACCAGAGCTACGTACACAAAGCCATTTGAAGTTAACCAGTATTTTGTTTTCTTTTTTGGTTCTTTTGTTATAAGATAACAACAAACTCACAATTGTTAGAGCAATACAATCCGAAAACTAACTTTAGATGATGACAGTTACAACTCAAGAACACTACAAATAAACCAATAAATAGTGAGACATGAAATTCAGACATAATGAAAATTGAACTCAAAATTTCTAAATTCTGCAGTCTTAATTTTGATCACTAAATCAAGGTAATTCGCTAAAAATCAAACGATTTGGTCTACTAATTAGATTGAGTCTTAAAATTCCGGGAATGGAAAAGAATATCAAATAAACTCCAGGAAATATTGGTACGTTTCCTGTCTGGCTGCATCATTATTATTATTTTTTCTGATAGAAAATAGAGTTCTCATCAACCTTGAACAAGATCAGCCGATAACAATGGCATAACATTGACAAAGCCTAATTCTTATTGGATTAATTTATCTAGAAAATGGCTCTATTAGGAATATTCCAAATTTAAATATCGCTTCCACGAAGCATAATGCAGCCAAAATCCACTTCAATTTAACAGTTTCCAAGATGTCGGAAGCAAAGAAAACCTTGATCAATTTGCCTATAAAGATGCACTTTCAACATGGCTGTTTCCAAGTTAATCAACATGATGGTCAACATTCAACTGAATTTCTTCTGTAGATAAAACTGAATTTAACAGATGTATACATCCAATTATTCATTTCCGGTGTGTAGCTCTAGCTCATCACAGAGGCCTTCTGTCCCTGTAAAATATGATTTCATCAGCTTTATTGGAACCTCTCTTCCATTTCCATCCAAGGTAATTTTCTCCCTCTATTTCTGGTGTCGTTTCTTTTTCTGTTTTCATTTTTTTTCGAATGTTCCTTGGCCCGTAAATTGTCGCCATTGGTAAAGCCACTGCCGAGAAAGCTGGAGAAAATCTTAACCGGGGTACATGAAACAATCAAGAAGAATACGGTGGAACTGATAGATGCATTTGTTGACTTGGCGTTTGATTTTGTTGATCAGCCATTGCTCCCGTCTCAGGTACATGCCTCCATTTTATTTTTCCCGGGGCATAAATCCGATATGCATCCAGGAACGCTTAATATACGAACAATAAGCACATGATAATTAACCAGAAAAATGATGGGTGCAGGCAAATTTTGCTCCGGTAGAAGAGTTGGAAGGGGCTATTCATGTTGCGGATATAGAAGGGATTATTCCAGACGATTTTCCCGACGGAGTTTACATCAGGAACGGTACGTATATTTCGCACCGGCCTCTGATGTGACTGGCGATCCTTAGTCAGGTTCATGGCACGTGCCTACACTGGCCAAAGATACATTTCATTATTAGTTTTATTTTTCCCTAATTGGAAAGGTTTTGAGCTCAGAATCTCTAAATCTCATATTTCAATATTAGGTATACGATTTCTACAAAAAAGTTGATTGACTTTGTTGATTTATAAATACTTTTTTATATTGGGTTTTAAAACAATTTTTTTTTGTAACTGGATAATTTGTAGAAAATCAATATACATGTGTATCAAAAGTATCACAAAAAATTACTTAACATACATATTTCATCACTTTAATGACGGTTGGAAGCACAAACCCAATGCTTTAAAAGAGTTGTAGGACATTGGTGGTTTTTTTTTTCTTTTTTTCTTTTTTCCTAAGAATAACAATACTTTCCTACTTTTAATTATTTGTAGGGCATTAGTAGGTTTTTTTGGCCTACTCTTGTATGAATTTCCTACTGCTCGATCAAACTTTACTTGATCAGTCACTGTTTGACGATGACACTGTACAAATGGTCATCCTCAAAATCTTCATGAGCCCAGTTCTTCTATTAGCTTCCATTCTTGGAAATTCGATTTGCCATCAGCCATGTTGCTGTTGGAAGTAATGGCGTCCTCCAGAAAGAAAATTATACTTCTAGTTGTAGCCTTTGAGTTTTCTTGTTGTACTACTGTCTTTGGATGCCGTCCACTTTAGGAGCTTATTCAATATGGAGGATATTCTCTAAACCTAACCAAGAGATTTATGAAAACTAGTGGAACTAAGTTGTTGAAACATGATGTTGGCCTGGCCGTATGATCAAGAGCTCAAATGATTCTTGATTTCTGAATTACGGGATGGGAGTGTCTTGAATTAGAAGTCAAGGTTGAGAACTTGTGTTACAATTAGCTCAAAATAAATTGTGTTACAAGGTTGAATTCTTTTACCCTCTTTATTCTAGTTATTTATTATTACTTTTATCTTTATAACACATTTTTCAAAATTTGAAAAAGTTAAGAGAAATCAAGAAGTATTCCCTTGCCCATTATAACCTCCTATTCTTGATCTTTTTCGTGATATTTGTGTAACTTCTGGATTGAGTGTAGTGGTATCAGGACTGTAAGAAATTAACATGTTAAACACTGGGGAAATTTTAATTTAATTACATAAGCGGGCACTAAGGCATAATATATCTTTTCATGATGGTTGGCATAGTGCCAAATTAATGGATTTAACATCCAGCTTATGCAGCCCACTAGATTTCAATAGGTAGGGTTCAGTCTTTCAAAAAAAAAAAAAAAAAAAAAACGAGGGTAGGATCTAGGCCATGCATCCAAAAAAATTTTGATTTTTGTGCAGAGGCTTAGATGATTGCAATGTAATGATACATAATTTATTCTGTTAGACTGTTTCCTACAAAGTAATTTCGTTTGCTTCTGAAATATGTTTCGATATGTAAATAATTGACCACGGAATTATATTTCTGTATTTTACGATGTAAGATTGGCTAATATGGACAGAAACTGCATACCAAATAAATGTTTGTCGCATTTCCAATTAATCAATTACCAACTTAATCATTCCAGACTGAAATCTATGAATTTGCAGGACCGAACCCACTTTTTGGAGGATACAAATCAGCAATTTCTATGTTTGGAAAATCAAGCCATACATGGATAGAAGGAGAAGGAATGCTTCATGCATTATATTTTAGTAAACTGAGCAGCGGCACCAGGACCATTTCATACAAAAACAGATATGTCCAATCAGATACATTCAAATATGAAACAGCAAGAAGAAAGCCTGCTTTCCTTCCAGCAATCGAAGGAGATTCACCAGCTGTTTTTTCTGCTCTTATGCTGAATTTGGTAGGCTGGCATTATTAAAATTCACTTGATTTATTAAATAATAATGTGGGATCATATTTTAGTTACCTGATGATTAATAAGTGTACTTATGATTAAAACGTGTGCCAGCTACAGCTGACTAACACAGCTAGTATTACTGTAGTTGTTAATTATTGCATGGAATCATTATTTCATAAAATTTTTTCTCGAGTCAAAAAGTTTCTTCGATCATTATAGTATATGACTGAAGACTAGGAGGCTAAATTGCATTCATCAGACTAAAGTCTCATTTTCCATTTTACCCATTGATTTTTTTTTTTTTGGGTGTCAATTTAGCTATTGAATTTCTAAGATTGCACATCACATCACAGGAAAGAATATCATATGATTTTGCTTTATACATCAGCGTAATGAAGACACATGATTGGAGGAAGGGACGGGATAATTAAGGCTCCAGAATAGTTAGGAATTTAGGATGGGGCAAATCCTCAAGCCACCTGTTTATTTATGCCTTGTTTATGAAGTGTCTTATCCTTAAGTAGAAGGGCGGCGACAATTTTGGAATATGCATATTAGATTACCAAAAAAGTACCCGAGATTGGTACTTTTTAAAATATTGTTTGAATATTAAATTCTTCATCAAATATTGTTTGAATCCACTTCCTGATTAAGATGCTTGTTTCCTTATCCAAATTAGTACCTTATTTGCACCAGGAAACTACAGAAAATCTGCCAGTCTAGAACATTAATCAAGAAAACAATAACTCTGTCCAAATTAGCACAATAACGATAATGATTGAACTAATTAGTCCCAAGATTAATAACAGGATAGGTAATCCCTTTTAATCCCTGACTGTTGAAACAATTGAGTCCCTAGACTTTCTACACAATGCTGTTGTAGTCACTTTGCTGACAACTTGAGTTTATGTTTCTCGTCACAGTTGAGATTTGGCACTGTTGACAAATTCCTTAGCAATACCAACGTTTTTGAGCATTCTGGGAGATTCTATGCGATTGCTGAGAATCATGCACCTCAAGAAATTGACATCAAGACACTTGAAACTATAGGAAAATGGGATCTTCATGGAGCTTGGGATGGACCCTTTACTAGCCACCCCAAGGCACTCAAACAATTCACATGTATCATGAATGTCATCACTATGGTAACTTTACATATATGAACTGATACGAGTTTTTCATGCTTGCTAAGGGATGCAGAAAGTTTTATTAACAGGAGAACTTGTAGTGTTTGGGGTTAGTGCACAAAGACCATATATGAAGCTGGGAGTCCTATCAGGTAAGGTTTTGTTGCATTTTATCACTGATTAGCCTCCAACAATAGCCGCTGGCTGAGACCTTTTCATCCCTGGACAGCTGACGGGAGGAAAATGAAACATCAAGTGGACCTTGAACTAAAAAGGTGCACTCTTTGCCATGACATAGGGGTTACAGAAAGGTAGTCTATCTTAATCTAGTCGGAGCATGTGTTAGTCCAAAATAACTAATTTAATTATGACACTATCTTCATAAGTTTCAACTCATTTTGCAGCTATAATGTGATCATGGATTTTCCACTAACTATAGACATAAATCGACTGATGACTGGTGGCTCGTATGTACTCCTTAGATCAATATTCGTGTCTTTTAATGAATCTAGATCAGATTTTGGAATATGTTCCAGTCATCTCTTTCATTTGTTGGCTTTGTAGACTAATAAGGTATGAGACAGAAGGATATGCAAGAATTGGAGTAATGCCTCGTTATGGAGATGCTAAGTCCATCAGGTGGTTTGAGGTGGAACCATGCGCTGCACTTCACATGATTAATTGTTTCGAGGATGGTGATGAGGTAATTATTGATTCTTCATCAAATAATCAAGCTAATTTTTACCTGAAAAGATAATTTGTTTCTGTTTTTGGTGCACATGTACCAGTCCTTAAATTGAAAGCTACCTCATCGTTGTAACAACTAACAATTGACACATTTTTGAAGTTATTATTGCACTGAGCAGATTGTAGTGATGGCGTGCAGAGCTCGTGGATCAATTATACCAGGACCTGAATTTGGTTCTAACAAATTTGAGTGGTTTTCCAGAGGTTTTAAGCATATAAGGTCAGTAGATGCATCTCAGAAAGATTTACAGGATGGAGCATTTTTTAGTCGTGTTTATGAGTGGAGATTGAACATTGAATCTGGAGAGGTGAAAGGAAGATATCTTACTGGGACAGAGTTTTCTATGGAATTCCCTGTTATAAACGAGAAATTTACTGGTGTTAAAAATAAATATGGATACACACAGGTTGTTGATTCTGCGGCAAGCTCAAACTCAGGTACCCATGTAACTGCCATCTCTGTAGAGTCTAGACGCAAGTCTTGCACTCTGCCAAGAGCTTTCTTAATTAAAATCGACTGGGTGATTGAAATTCTCAGGGATGGCAAAATATGGTGGACTTGCAAAGCTTTATTTTGAAGAGAAAGCATTTGACCTTTCACTGGTACTGTTTCCTGTGCTATTCTTCTGTGCTTTTCTTGAAGTTTCGAATTCCCCTTCCCTTATTGTTTTCTGAAATACCAAAATCATTGATTCTAGTTGGATTACCAGCCTGAAGAGTTCATGAAGGTTGAGCGTCACAAGTTTCAAGAAAACACATTTTGTTCAGGAGCCACCTTTGTCCCTAACTCTGTTGGTGTTGAAGAGGATGATGGTTGGATCATCGCATTTGTACACAACGAACGGACTAATATATCTCAGGCAAGTTATATCACATTTACTAAGGTAGAGAGTGTGTAGAAGGTATTGTCTATTGATTCCTTAGCAATAAGTTTTACAACTGCCATGCCCTCTATCCAGGTCTATGTCATTGATGCCAAGAAGTTTGCAAGTGAACCAATTGCCAAGATCATGCTTCCAAGTAGAGTGCCGTATGGTTTTCATGGAGCTTTTCTGGCATTATGTTCACAAGGCTAGCAACATCTTTGACGTGAGATCAATGTGGAGTTATATATTGCACATTCAGGGCTAGCACATTCAGAGTTATATATAGTGACGTGAGATCAACATCTTTGATGTTCACAAGGCTAGCAACATCTAGAGGCGTGCTTGTTTGCACATTCAGGGAATACCGAGGTTTCTGTATGGACATTTAGGCAGAGGGTATATTCCTTTTCTTGTGTAAAAGTTCTTCCTTGTCTGAAATATTTACCTATTTTTCGTTTGAAATCTAGTTTTCAGATCTAATATGTGAAAGAAATAACAATCCAGAGCTATCTAGGGTGTTAGATGTGCATGGTTGCCCTCCTTCATTTTTGTCCTTGTGGTATTCTTTATTCTTATATGCTCTTTATTGCTTTAATCTGAAGCAGATGATGGCCGTTCACATTCAAACTTACATGTAAAAAGCAACAAATATGTATATAATTACAAGTTCTAACATGCAGTACCAGATAAACAGCTGAAGCAGCTGGCATCTCTCCACTAATCCTTTGAACAACCAGAAACATGTTCTTAATTTTCAGGGGAAAAAGAAAAATTGATAGTCTGACTGAATCAACCAAAGGTGATGACAGTTCATTTGACAGTACTCATCTTTGGAGACAAAACCTTTGCAGACAAAACCTTATTATTGCCAGATTAGCTGGCTACGCATCTGAATTTCTGAATTGAACTGTGGAACATGCTTGATAGATCAAAGTCTTCATTTGTAGGACAGTTTTGAACAGGCTTTTCAATTACAGATTGCCGCTGTCTTATGCCTTTGAGTGCACAAGTGAAGGAAGTGGCGATTATCTGGAGTCATAAAAATCATTTGTGGCTCTTATCCTCCTTTGTTGTAAATAGCCTCTTTTGTTTAGAGGCTATCGGCAGAGATACCGTTCACCGTACTATAAAATATGAATAGTAGATAGTTTTTTCCCAGCTAACGACGGAACATCTTACTTGTAGATGCTGTTTCAACGTTCAACACAGTGCTAAAAAGAACAACTTTTGGGGTGCTACAATTGTATCTGTGGTTCAAAGTCGCGGTCGCTGTCCGGACCATTCCATATCGGTCTTAGCGAGACGCAAATTTTAAAGCATTTAATATTCTAAAAATTGTGAATAATATTCAAAAATATGCTAAATAAAAATAATTAAAAAATAGCAAAACAGAATCTGTAAAATGTAAATTTGCTAGTTGACTCGGATGACGCGAGCCGACTCGGCCGAGACTATTCGTATCAGAGACTTTTTGATAGGTTGCAATTTTATCATTTATTTTATTATTAATTTCCCCTATTACCTGACCCGATGTGGATTAATTGTTAGATTCTACTCACTTTTGGCAATTAGTATTTATTTCAGGGAGTAGAACGGAAATACCATAACAAGTACCAATTTGGCAATCATCGGGAAAGAGTTCAAGTAGAAGGCATCCAGGGACATTTTTGGAATATCAAGACACGATCTTTCTTGGTAATTTGGCCGAAGACAGCATTAAAAAAGAAAAGGCTGGAGTCTTCTTCCTCTCGCGAGGGGACGCCGCATAGTAGCAGTAGGAACTAGATATTAGATAGCAGACAATTAGACAACTCTGGAGATTACTTTCTTACTTGGTTTTTTACTTTTCCCTCTTTTCGTCTTTTAGTAGTTGTGCTCCCTGCGTATGTCAGGGACAATTAGAAACAAGCAATCACTCTCTGTAGCTTTGTTTTTCTTTTCCTGATTGAAGCGAATTGAATTCTCCCAATTTCCGAGACAATGGCCGCGACTATTGCTTCAGTTTTGTATGGGTTCCCTCATCAACGATGAACTAAACCCTTTTTTCTAGTCAAGAAACAATAGAAACTTTGGTTCGCTTAAAAATTGTGAGATCGATTTAATTTTATCTTTTTCTCTTATTTATTGATATTTGCATATTCTACGATTGCAGTGCTTATGGTTGTTTAATTGATTGATTATCTTTGATCCGAATAGTGAATTGATTTAGTAACCTATTGTCAATTAGGCATTAAATCCGTAATTGTTTAATTGCCATGAAATAGTGACAACTGGCATGATTGGATTTGTGTCGGGGGAATACGCTGGCTAATTTAAAATAATCCTGATAGTGCGTTATTTGGTTAGAATAGGACTCCTCTAATAAGTAAGGTAATTGGGGAAGTAAATCTTACGGGCGTACCTAGGATTATTTCTTAATTAGAGCAGTGATTAACGGGCGTACCTTAATCACCAACACAGTAAGGAGGGATAGACTGTCATCGCTTGTTTGACAGTTATAACCTATTTATTAGTAAATAATTGGAATTGCCTTTGTATCGATGATCAATTAGGTAAACCATTACTGAAGTTATTTCTTGGCTAGACCTTTAGTTATTATTACTCTAATTTTAGTGAATTGTCATTTAATTTCTAATTAGCTATTTATTTTTATTTGAATTCCTTTGATTGTCATCGTTTATACGAAAACACCCCCTTGTTACTGTGGATTTGAAAAGAAACAAAATATCTCCAATTCCTGAGGATACGACCCTACTTGCCATGTATACAAATCAATAATTATTTGTGAAAAAACCATCCCACTCGGGTTTATTGAATCAAGGAAACTCTTCGAAAATAGGGTGAATCAAGTAACCCATTGCACATCTAAAGTCCCTGGTCCAGTATTTGGAATCGAATTTTGGTTAGTTTAATTGACAATTAGGTTTATTTTTATTATTGCACAGGCATCGACAACCTGTCAATTTTTGGCGCCGTTGCTGGGGACTGGCGTTAATTATTTGTTTCTTTTTAAGTGTTATTTTATTTTAATTTTCTGGTATTTTTTCTAGTGTATGCCTCGTTCTTCTCGTACAGGCGAATTGATTTTGATCCTGAAGTAAAGAAGACTGCACGCCGAACTAGGAAAGAAACTAGACAACTCAGAGAGGAGCAATCCAATGCTGCATCTCAGGGACTTAATCTAGAGGTGGAGTCGACAAATTTGTGTCGTGATAATTTGAGTGATTCAGACCAAGAGAAAGTCACTATGGCAAATGCACGAACACTAAGGAAGTTGGCTGCTCCTGATTTAAATTAGCAGCTTTTATGCATTACTTTCCCAAGTTTGAATGATAACACTCTATTTGAATTAAAATCTGGTCTAATTCATCTCTTGTCATCTTTCCATGGTTTACCAGGTGAGGAGCCGTATAAGCACTTGCAAGAGTTTGATGTCGTTTGCAACAGCATAAAACCCCCGAGAATTACAGAAGAGCAGATAAAAATGAGGGCATTCCCCTTCTTCTTGAAGGATTCTGCAAAAGACTGGATGTACTACCTACCACTAGGTAGCATCACCACATGGGACCAGCTGAAGAAAAAGTTTTTGGACAAATATTTTCCTGCGTCTCGAGCTGCAAGTCTAAGGAAGGAGATATGTGGTATCAAGCAGCATTCAGGAGAGTTGCTTTATGATTACTGGGAGCGATTCAAGAAGTTGTGCATCAAGTGCTCTAAGCACCAAATAAGTGAGCAATTGCTCATACAATATTTTTACGAAGGGCTACTCTTCAGCGACAGGAGTATAATTGATGTTGCAAGTGGAGAGATATTGGTGAACAAGACTCCTCGAGAAGCGTGGGAGCTAATTGAAGGAATGGCCGAGAATTCGCAGCAGTTTGGTACGAGGGAGGATGTCCTGACACGCAAAGTGAATGAGGTAGAGACATCTTCTACCCAGCAGTAGTTGACGGAGCTAACATCTTTTATTAGACAATTGGCTGTAGGAAATGCATCACAAGCCAAGGTGTGTGGAATTTGCACTGCTATGGGTCATTCTACAGAGATGTGCCCAATGATTCAAGAAGAAAGTGCGGAGCAAGTGAACATGGCTGGTCACGCGCCCGCGCCAAGAAAACCCTATGACCCGTACTCGAATACGTACAATTCAGATTGGAGAGATCACCCTAATTTCAGCTATGGAGGAAATAGGCAGTTCAATTTTGCACCAAATAAACAGCAAGGGCATCAACAACATTATCAACCTTGGCCGCCGCCACTCCCTTCGAACTCAAGTCCGTCCATGGAGGAGATGATGAAACAATTAATTGCTAATCAACAAAAAACGGATTCTGACCTATAAAGTATGAGGAATCAACTGGGACAAATACAAGCGATGCAGAGTCAGATGAGTCAGATTGCGATAGCAATTAACTGCCTAGAATCCCAAGTCCAAGGTAAATTGCCGTCTCAACCTGAATTGAACCCGAAGAACGTAAGTGCGATGACCCTAAAGAGTGGGAAGGAAATTCAGGGGCCTGAACTCACGATTCCAAAGGACAAGGATCAGGAAAAGATTGAGAACGAGATTGAGAAGGAGGGAAGTAATGGCAAAAATCCAGTGGTACTCCCTGACCCGATCGTTGAGGTCAAAACTCATCCGCCTCCCTTTCCTAGCAGATTGGAGAAATCGAAAAAGCAGGATAAGGAGAAGGAGATCCTGGAGGTGTTCCGCAAGGTAGAGATCCATATTCCCCTGTTAGACGCAATCAAACAAGTGTCGAAGTACGCAAAGTTTTTGAGAGACCTGTTCGTCAATCGAATGAGGCTGAGGGAAGATGAAAGAGTTATCGTGGGGAAGAATGTGTCCGCGGTTCTACAGAGGAAACTCCCACCGAAGTGTGGGAACCCAGGTATGTTTACTATTCCCTGTAAGATAGGTAACACCCAGATTGAAAAAGCCATGTTAGACCTAGAAGCATCGATCAATGTAATACCAAAATCTATCTATGCTTCTCTGAATATAGGTCCATTAAAAGAAATTGGGATAATAATTCAACTAACTGACCGAACTAATGCATACCCTGATGGGTTGGTTGAGAATGTGTTGGTCAAAATTAATGATTTGGTATTCCCAACTGACTTTTATGTATTCGACATGGATGATGATCATTCTCTCGACTCTTCACCTTTGCTATTAGGTAGGCCATTCTTGAGTACTGCCCAAACTAAGATTGATGTTAGTAAGGGTACTCTCACAATGAAATTCGATGGAGAAATAGTCCATTTTAATATTTTTAATACAATAAAACATCCTGTTAACTCTCATTCTGTGTTTGCTACTCATGCTACTAATCTCTCTGTGCAAGAATTTTCTGAGTTTGGTTGTAGGGATAAATTCAAAGTTCCTGCGAACAAGTATCAGGGGATGAAAACAATTTATGAGGTGAAAATGAGCAGAAAATTAAGAAAGAAGGCTACACTCAATGGCTATTTGGATCCCGGAGAAGGGCCATCGATTACAAGGAAAATTGAATTACATCCAGATTGAAGAGCGGTGTTTAACGTCTAGCCAAAGACGTTAAAGAAAGACGCTTATTGGGAGGCAACCCAATTTCTTTTAGTTGTTTGTTCAGTTTTTTTGTTGGCTTAAATATGTTTTCATAGGGTTTAACAGATTTCTGGCTTAAATTTTCATTTTTTTATGATTAGTAGGTATCTGTCTGACATGACGCAACGTGGCACGATGCGACTTCCTAGTGCTTGGTCAGAAGGGTTCTTGCCTTCTTGACGTGCCCGCGTCATGTTCGCGGGAAAGGTAGGCATTTAAATCTCAAAAAATTTCGAGGTCATTTTCATCTCAAATTTTGAATTTCAAAAATACAAAAAAAAAAAAATTTTCGTTTGGCCATAACTTCAAAAATGAAAAAAAAAATGGAAAAAAAACCAAAAACTATTTTATTTTTATTTTTCTCTTTTCTTTTCTTTCTTTCTTTCTTCCTTTCTTTCTCTTTTCTTTCCTTTTTCTCTCCTGTTTCTTCTTTCCCCTCTTGGCCACATCTCAAATTCACGCCGCCGCCTCCTCATCTTCCACCAACGCTGGCCGTCGACACCGCAACCACTCGTGGCCGTCGCCTTCCGCCACCGCCTCTCTCGCTCTCCTCGACGCCTCCGCCTCTCCCTCGCCATCCATCTCTCCCTCTCTCTCTTAGTCAAATTCGCCGCCCCCTTCACCGCCATAGAGCGCCATCGACGCCTCCGCCGTCAGGCGCCGCGCGCCACCACCTCTGTCTTCTTCTCTTCACCGCCATCATTCTCTTCTGCAGATATTGTTTTGCCACTGTCTACGGTGGAGGTATTTGACAATCACTTCCCAATTTCTTTTTGGTATTGTTTGGTGCTGTTGGGTTTTCCAGTGATTTGGATTCTATGGACAATTGACTCGTTTCATTACTATGGGGTGTACCAGTGGTACTGGTTGGGGTATTTTTGACTAGCATTTGTTATTTCTAATTGGTTAGTGATAGAGTAACTATTAGGCACCTTTTGCGCTATTATTTTGTCTTAATTTTGGTTACTTACGGTGCTAAGTGTTGAGATTCTGCTCAAATTTGGTATTTGTGTAAAGTGTAGGTGGTTGGTATAAAAAGTGCTCTCACAAAGCAAATTATCAGAAGACTTTATTTCATGGCGTGCCCACGCCATGAATTGAGGAGATATACCTAAAAGTCTGACACGCGGGATTGGTAGCAGCAGGAGGGCAATTGGGAAATCAAAAGGCTCATGGGCCGCAGAGGTGTAGAGGATAAAAAACTCTAATCCTACAAAGCTTTAAGGACTCTGAAACTTACCTTTCTTTTCGGCGGCTATTGTGAGGGAATTGGCTAATAAAAACAAAGCCAGAATCACGTGTGATAGATTAGATGAGCTTTTAGTTTGCTCTGGCAGACGTTTCTTCCTTTCTTTGCGGCGGTGAATAGAGGAAAGGCCAGAATCACGCGGGCTTAGGAGATTAGCTTTATTTCTTCCTGGAGAACGATTGATGCTGTGTTTTGGCTTTTGTACGAATTTTGTAAGACTTTTGCTTGATTCCTTTTCTTCTCCGGATAGACACGAAGCAAGAAAAGAGACAAAAAGACTTTTCCTTTTGCTTTCTGCGTTATTTTACTTTTTTCAATTCTTTGGCAATTGCGTGGATGTTATCAATCAAATCAAGCGAGAGTGACACGATGAGGAGCGGCTAGGTTTCTCCTCTACCCAAAGGTCGACGCGAAAGCGCGGTCCCCAACATATATGAGATCTAATCGAATTTTCATTATTTCTTCCAATTCGTTACTATTCGTGCATTTTCTGGATTAATTGTTCATGGGTATTTTATTAATTGAGTATCAACGGCCGGATATTTAATTTAATATAATAGCCTACTGCCACGTTAACTGAATTGAATCCGTAATTGTTCGTTTAGTTGACACCTAGTGACAACCACCATAATTGGATTTATGTTGGGGAAACGTAAGATCTAATTTAAATAAACCCTCTTAGCGTGTTTATTGGTTAGGGTTGGGTTCTTCTAGTTTTAATGCAACTGGATAATTAAATTCCTACGGTCGTACCTAGGGTTATTTTCTGGTTAGGGAAGCAGTCAATGGTCGTACCTTGACTGTCGAAAAAGTAAGGAAGAACTGGTTGTCAGAACTTGTTGATAGCTAAACCAACCTAGTGACGGATGAATGAAATATCTTTGCATCGATGATCATTTAATTGGACCGTACCTGAAAAGTTGATCCTTTGAGTAGAATTTCATTAATTGCTATTTTTAGTAAATTGTACTTGTGGAGTTATCTTTTGAATTTTATTTATTTCATTTTCATTTTCATCCCATTAATTATCCCCCAATTTTATTCTATTGACTTGAAAAGAAACACCTTCTTACCCGTTCCCTATAAAATCGACCCTACTTGCCATTGTATGTAAATTTAATATTTTTATAGACAATTCTAGTATATCGGATTAAGCACACTCTTCGAGAATAGGGTGAATCAAGTAACTCATTGCACACTTAGGGTCCCTGCTCCAGTACTTGGATTTGTTCTATAATTAATTGTAGTGGTAACTAGGACTTTTTAGTAATTATTATTGCACAGACTCGGCACCTGTTAGTTAGCTGCCTGATTGAAAAGGGAGAACTTGTAATTGTGAGGTTATTGTCAAATTTCTAAACTACTATTGCTGGAATTGCCGATTTTGAGTTGAAATATTCATTGTCCAATTGGAGACTTTGACGAGATTTTGGATGGACAGAGTTTTGCATTTGCTGGTTGAATTGAGTTGAAATGTCTCAGAACTTGGCCGCGTACTTCCATCACATCGATTTCCCTGCACCGTTCCCGCCTACCTCTTAGCCACTCATGAGAGAAGTTTCCTTGTCCTCTTCACTTTACTTGTTTTCTACTCTCCATTGGGGACAATGTTGGATTTAGATGTGGGGGGATCAGCTGTGGTGCTAGTTTTTCTAGTTTTTAGTTTTCAGATGTTTTTCTTTTATTTTTAGTTTATTATTTGTCTAGTTTTCGTTTACTTTTTTGTCATTTATCTGTCTAGCTCTCCTATGACTGCCAAAGTTTGATATTGAATTGTTGACTCTAATTCTACTATTGCCAAATTTTAATAATAAAAGTGTATCGAGTTAATGTGGTTGATTCCAAGAACATCTCTTTGGTGAATATCGGTGATTGGTTAACTCTTTTGATTTTTTTTTTGTTAACTTTTCTAGATATAGGAAATGATTGTTGGCATTTTCATGTGAATTGATCCAGTTATTAACTTTAGTTCTCTATGTTTGAAGAAATGAGGCTAGCTGCTGCTATTTTTATTTTTTCTTCTGTGTTATTTTGAATTATTGTGCTATCTGACTGTGAATAAGGTTGACTGTACTTCGCTATGTGTTACTACTGAGTAACCGAGGATCTTCACCTAAAGTGTCGATTCTCGCATCAAAAAGTAGTAATTTCTATGAGTACGTAGTCATATAGCGGTAGGAGCTGAGTAACCGGGCTCCTTCATCTGACAAATGTTAGAGTTCGCGTCAAAAAGGCTTCAATGGCTAAAAACTAAGTCTTTTGTTACTATTGAAAAAGAAAAAAAAGAAGAAAAAAAAGAAAAAAATAGAAAACGTGATAAAAAAAAGGTGAAAGTTGTGTCAGTGTGTGATAACAGTCAGCTTGCCGAATCGTGGACTTAATGTTGAGATTTTGATTAATAATTGAATCATTTGCTGATAAATGTTGAACGACCATTCCTTTCTCTTATATTAGTTAACCTGGAATTGAAGGAGTTTGTAGTTTAGAAGCTAACCGGAATGATGTTTCTTGGACTTGGCCATTGATGCTTGATTTCTGTTTTTCTTGGTATCTTGGCAATATAGTAGATGGAGTAATACCCACTGTCGAATATTGGTGTTTGTTTGCTGTTCTGATGCTTGAGAACAAACATGATTTAGGTGTGGGAAGAATTGATAGGTTGCAATTTTATCATTTATTTTATTATTAATTTCCCCTATTACCTGACCGATGTGGATTAATTATTAAATTCTACTCACTTTTGACAATTTGCATTTATGTCAGGGAGTAGAACGAAAATACCATAACAAGTACCAATTTGGCAGTCATCAGGAAAGAGTTCAAGTAGCAGGCATCCAGGGATATTTTTGGAATATCAAGATGCGACCCTTCTTAGTAATTTGGCCGAAAACAGCATTAAAAAAAAAAGGTTGGAGTCTTCTTCCTCTCGCGAGGGGACGCCGCACAGTAGCAGTAGGAACTAGATATTAGATAGCAGACAATTAGACAAACTCTGGAGATTACTTTCTTACTTGGTTTTTGACTTTTCCCTCTTTTCGTCTTTTAGTAGTTGTGCTCCCTGCGTATGTCAAGGACAATTAGAAACAAGCAATCACTCTCTGTAGCTTTGTTTTTCTTTTCCTGATTGAAGCGAATTGAATTCTCCCAATTTCTGAGACAATGGCCGCGACTATTGCTTCAGTTTTGTATGGATTCCCTCATCAACGATGAACTAAACCCCTTTTTCTAGTCAAGAAACAATAGAAACTTTGGTTCGCTTAAAAATTGTGAGATCGATTTAATTTTATCTTTTTCTCTTATTTATTGATATTTGCATATTCTACGATTGCAGTGCTTATGGTTGTTTAATTGATTGATTATCTTGGATCCGAATAGTGAATTGATTTAGTAACCTATTGTCAATTAGGCATTAAATCCGTAATTGTTTAATTGCCTTGAAATAGTGACAACTGGCATGATTGGGTTTGTGTCTGGGGAATACGCGAGCTAATTTAAAATAACCCTGGTAGTGCATTATTTGGTTAGAATAGGGCTCCTCTAATACGTATGGCAATTGGGGAAGTAAATCTTATGGGCGTACTTAAAATTATTTCTCAATTAGAGCAGTAATTAACGGGCGTACCTTAATCACCGACACAGTAAGGAGGGGTTGACTGTCATCGCTTGTTTGACAGTTATAACCTATTTATTAGTAAATAATTGGAATTGTCTTTGCATCGATGATCAATTAGGTGAACCATTGCTAAAGTTATTTCTTAGCTAGATCTTCAATTATTATTACTCTAATTTTAGTGAATTGTCATTTAATTTCTAGTTAGCTATTTATTTTTATTTGAGCTCCTTTGATCGTCATTGTTTATACAAAAACACCCCATTATTACTGTGGATTTGAAAAGAAACGAATTTTCCCCAACCCCTGAGGATACGACCTTACTTGCCCTGTTTACAAATTGATAAGTCCTTGTGAAAAAACAATCACATTCTGGTATATCGGGTTAAGTAAACTCTTCGGAAACAGGGTGAATCAAGTAAGCCATTGCACACCTAGAGTTCCTGCTCCAGTACTTAGAATCAGGTTTTGATATTTTAATTGGCAACTAGGTTTATTTTTATTATTACACAGGCATCGACAACCTGTCACTTCTCAGCCGAGTTCTTGGCGAGTCAAATATTTTAGAGTCATCTCGTCCCGATATCGTATCGAAGGGTCCGTTCCGGTGACAACTCGGCCGAGACTTTGAACCTTTTGTATCTGGCCTGATTTCTTGAACTAGCAAAAATCATCCTTTACATTATATAATCTTTGCTGTCCAAGGCTGCAAAGAAATTTCATGCAATTAGAAGTGGCAATTCTGCTAACGTATGATTTTAGAGGTCCCCAATCTGATTTCTATCGCCTCTGGAGGAGGCCAAACTATTATTTTGATCAGACTATAACCAGCAGAAATGTACCTACCTATGGAGATTATTTTGATGGATTCAGTACACTTTCCTATTAAAGACAGATGGTAATGGATGGTAATCTTTGTCTTAATATTTCTAGCAGATCCTATTAAAGACGGATGAGGCAGCCAGTGAAGACCTTTAAATAAGATGGCAAAGAGGTAGCGAATAAGAGACCAGAGAATCAGATCTTGCACAAGGACAACTTTCATGTACAAAGCTGAGAAGCCATTTGACACCCTTTTGGCCACTGGATTTCCTGGAAAATGAAACAGATAAATGGCAGCCTAGATATCCACTTCTGGAAACCAAGAAGACTGCCAGTTCACTCAATGAATCTTAAGAAGGCATCAATCATAGTTCTGTTCTCAGCGTTACATGTCAAAGCACTAGCTAGCCCCAGTCAGCATCTCCGCAATCCTGTCAATCCAAATCTTGTTGTCATTGTTGGTATTCTTTCAGTAATGTTGCCATTACTTTTTTTGTTGCTGGCATACACCAAATTTTGTCCCTCAGCTCTGTCTAATGACTCAGATGATCAAGAGCAAGAGCCTGAAGGTGTTCTTCGATCAGTATCCGGATTGCAAAAAAGTATAATTGATTCTCTCCCATTTTTCACTTTCTTATCACTTAAGGGCTCAAAAGAAGGCCTAGAATGTGCAGTTTGTTTATCAAAGTTTGAAGACATCGAAGTGCTTCGCTTGTTGCCAAGGTGCAAGCATGCATTCCACATAAATTGTATTGATAAGTGGCTTGAAAGCCACTCTAGCTGCCCTCTTTGCAGGTACAAGTTTGATACAGTGGATCTCAGGAGCTTTTCTTTTACAAATAGTTTAAGGTACCCTCGAAACTCATCCAATCTGTCAGAGGAACCAAATATTGAACTTTTCATCCAAAGAGAGCAAGAACATCACAAGTCATCCAGATTTAATATGGTCAGCAGTCTTCAGAAACTCAGTGTAGGCAGGAAAGAAGATCAGTCAATCCCCAGAGGTAGTAGAGCTGATAAATCAGACAGAGATCTCATGCATAAATTCAAGCACAAAATCTTTGTCTCTGACCTTATTTACAGAAGTAGATGGAGCGATGTCAACTCCTCAAACTTATTGTGCTTAAGGTCTGAAATGCTGAATCTGAACT